>NC_083583.1:9978836-10278836 GCF_027579695.1 Neoarius graeffei | reverse complement strand
TGGACCGAATGGCCATCAGCACCAGAGGGAGTTTGATGTCCCAATCTTTGCCATGGTGACTCACATACTTGCGAAGCATGCTCACGATGGTTTGGTTGGCGCGTTCGACCTGACCGGAAGACTGAGGATGATACGCGATGTGGAATTTTGCCTCGACTCCGAGCATCTCCCACAACACTCTCATGACCTCTGCGGTGAAATGAGTACCTCGGTCGGAATCAATGGATAGGGGCAAGCCCCAACGGCTGAACACATGGTTCATAAGAAGGAGAGCGGTGGTCTCTGCGGTTTCGTTTGGGGCGGGCAAGCATTCCACCCACTTCGTGAACGCGCAAGTGACGGTCAGGAGATACTTATTACCTCGAGCTGATTTCGGCACCGGTCCGACCCAGTCTATCTGGAGATTAGACCAGGGGAATGAGATGCCTTTGCTTTGCAGTGGGGCGCGGTTCAACGGTTGGGCTGGTCGGAATTGGCAGCAAATCAAGCACCCTTTAACATACTCGGTAACGTCCTGAATCATGAAGGGCCAATAGACAATCTGTTGGAGTGTCTGGTAGGTCGCCTGAGCGTTCCTATGGCCCCCGCACGGGCTGTCGTGAGCGTACTGCAACATGACCCCCCTATGATCTGTGGGCACGACCCACCGGGGAGGTCCCTGGTTGCGTGGTGTGTACACCAGGAGTCCTTTCTCGAGTTTTAAGCAGTTTTTGAGATTGTGAAGGTGATTTAAGTCTCGGGACTGTTGCAACTCTTGTGGGGAAATTGGGGACGCCACGGGGTCCGCAAGGAACTTACGGATTTGGTGGATCACGGGATCCCTTTCCTGCATAGACACCAGGTCGGCGTCCTGGGGCAGTCGGCCGAGTTGCACGGTTCCTGCTTGGGGTACTGCGTCAGTTTGACCTGCTCTAGCCTGTCGGCGAGTAATCGCGGTTACGTTATGGTGTGGCGTCTCGGGAAGCCATGACGGCTGGAATTCCCAAAGGGGGCCGTCCACGGCTCCCGCTTTGGCGAGGCCATCTGCCTCATCGTTACCGACTTTGTCAGGTCCTGGGACTTGAGAATGTCCCTTCACCTTCTTCCAATAGACGCACATTCCCTGTTCGGTTACGAGTCGATCGCATGCTAGGAAGAGTTCGGAGTGTTTCACTTCCTTGCCCCTTGCATTTTTCATGTCCTGCACCTTCCACGAGGGAAAGTGTGAGACGAAGCTATGCCTGGCATAATTTGAATCAGAGCAGAGGACTAACCGCTTGATGTTCTCACGGGCAGCTTGTTGCAGGACGATGAGCACGGCTGCTACCTCCGCATATTGGCTAGTCTTAGCCCCGAGTCGATGTTGGTATTTCCCTTGTATAGGGCCGTTCGCCCATACGATACCGACACCGGCTTGGACTTTGCGTTCATGATGGAATGAGCATCCATCTATGTAAGCGGTGGGGAGGTCTTTGCAGACGTTCTCGTCATAGTAGTGGTGGTCGGAGGGGAGAGCAGGTACGGTTGTTAGTTCGGTTTGATCCGGACTATTCTCGCAGTCGCAATGCTGGCATTCCGCCAGGCCTCGGCCAAGCGCCATCTTGTGGTTCTGGGCGTACTTCACCTCGACGTCGTAGCCCTGTAGTGCCATCATCCAAGCTGCGATGCGACTGTTCGAAACTCTTCCCTCTCTCAGCCTCTGGCTGTTCAAGAACGAGACCGGTTGATGATTGGTCTCTATCACCGCCTTCTGGCCACCAATGTAACTGCGAAAGTGTTCAACGGCCCAGACCGTGGCCAGCAGGGCTTTTTCACAGTCTGAAAATTTCAACTCCACAGCACTGAGGGGCCGACTGGCGTATGCTACGACACGGCGATCTTTGTCATGCTGCTGTGACAGTGCAGCGCTCAGGCAGTGGGTGGAGAAACTAGCCTCCAAGAAGAACGGTTTGTCTTTGTCGGGATACGCGAGGCAGGGAGCAGAGCAGAGCTTCTGCTTCATGCTCTTGAACGCGAGTTCTTGAGGCTCACTCCACTGGAAGGGTTTATCCTTCCGGAGGAGCTCGGTGAGCGGTCGTGCTATCTCCGCGTAGTCCTCGATGAACTGTCGGGAGTAGTTGCAGACCCCTAAGAAGCTCCTGAGTTCGGGTACGTTGGATGGGGCTTTGATATCTTGGATAGCCCGCACCCTCCCTGACTGGGGTTCAATGCCATCTGGCCCGACGCACAGTCCAACGTATTCAACTTTGGTGCGACACCACTGCCCTTTGGTGACAGAGAGCTTCGCTCCTGCTCTGGACAGCTGGGACAGAACATGGCGTATCTCTTCGAGGTGTGCATCAAAAGTCTGTGACCTAATGAGGATGTCATCGACATAGATCAAGTTGCCACGAGCTGCGGCATCGCTCATTGCCTTATGCAAGAAGATGTTGAATTCAGCGGGGGAGTTCGCGTAGCCGAACGGACATCGGTTGAAAGTTAGCTGGCGGTTCCCAAAGGAAAAGGCCAGCTTGTGCTGGTCAGCTGGATCCACGCGCATGGTCCAGAATCCACTCGCCACGTCGGCGGTGGAGAAGAACTTTGCACCCTTCACCTTGGCAAGTTCTTGATCCAGATGGATCATGGGCCATCTTGACAAGGGCACTTGCTTGTTCAGCTGCCTATAGTCAATGGTGAGACGCCACTTGCCGTTCGGTTTCAGCACCGGCCACAAGGGGGAGTTGTAAGTCGAGTTACACTCACGAATGATCTGCTTTTCCAGCAGAGTGTCCAGTGTTTCTTGTATTGAGTCGTATGCGGCTAACGGGATTTTGTATTGCCGCACGAACGTCGGTGGAGCGTTCGGATCTGTTGGGATTCGGACGGTGTGGATGTCCGTGACTCCGCAGTCATTGGAATCTCGCGCCCAGATCGCCTTGAAGTCGTAGAACAGTTCACGGAGCTGTCGTCTCTGGGCGTCCGTGGTCAGGCTGTCAGCTTTCACCAGCTGTTGTTGAACTTCTCGTTCAAAGCCTGGGCACGGTTCACCTAGAGCTGAATCGACGACCTCAGTTGCAGGGGTGTCGTTGCTCGATTGCGTGGCAAGAGCGTACACCAGCATGTGTTTCGGGGTGTCAGTTCTGGTCATGACTATGCGCTCGTCGCGAAGCATGTCGTGAGGTTCGACGTGGATCATGTGGAAAGGAAGAGTGATCCAGGGAGGTTCCACTGGATCGGAATGAGTGTCCGGCGTTGGCAGCTCACCGATGACTGGAATGGTGAGTTCAAAGTCATGGAATGCCTGGTCTATCAGAAGGCCTAAAGGCCGACGGGCGGGGATCGTGATGGCGTCCCGCGTGGAGTTTTGAACCAGGAGGTAAGCGGAACGATGACTCACTTCAAGCAGCGGAGTCCCACACACGGCTAAATCGAGCTCCATGAAGAATCTGAGAGGCTGGAAGAACGCCTGGGAGCTACGAAACTGTTGGTCTTTCATGATGACCAGCTTAAGAGGGGAACCAGCAGTCCTAGCGGGAATGACAATGTCACATTCGCTAGCGACATGGCAGGCTTGGGGAATCGTTTGTCCTGACCGCATTTGTTCCAGGTCAGCTTGGAACGGGTGCTTAGCAGCGTCGGCTTGGGTCCAGATGACCCGGTTGACTAGGTCCAGTTGGGCTCCCAGTCTGACCAAGATGTCTGCCCCAATGACCAGTGGGTCAGGAAGTCCGGGGACGACACTCAAGAAATGAAGGAATTCTCTCTGACCGATGGCGAGCGACACGGCGCAGACGCCCGTGGCTTTGATGGGGCTCTGGGGTTGTTCGGCTGACAGTAGCCGGTGGCTCTTCTGCACAAAGACAGCGGAAGGAGTGCTCTGACGCACTATGTCGAACCACGTTTGGCTGATGGCTGACTTCTCTGACCAAAGCGCTAACCTGACGGCAGGTGCCGTGACGCCGTTGACAGCAATGTTGCCAGATATCCAGGGGTAGTACCTGGTTGGGGCAGATTCGCCAAGAAAGCAAAGGAAAGACGGGTGGCCATCAAGCGCGTTGCGGTTGAGAGGAGTGTCGGTTGAGTTTGGTGCGTCTTGACTCGGCTCAGGGTGGAGCGGAGTGGTCTCGAGGTTCTCGGGGACCTGCCCTGACTCAGCTATCAGTGGAGTAGCCTCCACGCTAACTTCATCGCAACAGGCTCGATCGTGACGACGAGGATCTGGGGTCTGTGGGGACGCGACCTGGGCCCACAGTTGCCCACGACGACAGTCAATGAGGGGCGCTAGCCTATCTAGTAGGTCTTGGCCAATGAGGAACGGTTCTACCCCAACAGAGCAGATGTAAGTGGGGTGAGTGATGGACATGCCCTGGAAGGTGAGTTCTAACCATGCAATGGTTGTTACTGGGGCTTGATTCTGGGTGAAGCTAACCAAGTTGACGTCACAACGTTCGGTTCTGATGGGTCTACCTTGCGCGCGCCGCGCATCAGAAACCTCTGCGAAGACTTTGGAACACATCAGGGTGATTTTTGACCCGGTATCTAAGAGAGCTTGGAGGGAAACGTTGCCTTCTACCACAACTGGGGTATAGATACGCTTGGCGTTGCCTTTCCTAACCAAATCTCCAAGAAACTGCGTCAGGGGTGCATCCTGCGGGTCAGGCTTCACTAACGGAGGGGGTGGTTTCAACTCATCGCTGCCTATTGGGCAGGGGTCCTTTCCCCACCCCACGAGGTAGACACGCGGTGGTGGTGGGGATGGGTCCCGGCCTAGTCATGCTGACGGTTCGTCCCTGTCCTTGCTCGGCTTACCCTTCCTGTTCTTATTGCTCAGCAGTTGTTTAACTCGTGCTAATTCGGTCCTCAATTCTGCCATCCCAAGCGGCTCTTGGTTGGCTTGTTTAATCCGTGCTAATTCAGCCCTCAGTTCTGCCATCCCAAGTGGCTCTTGGTTGGCTTGTTTAGCGGTAGCTAGCTTAGGGCTCCGCTCCCTTCGAGAGGAGTTGCGATGGGGCCTTGACTGTCCGCTATTCTGAGATTTAGGGCCGTGACTGCCAGGTTTGCGGTTACCTTGCCCGTGGGCGTTGGAGCCCTGTTCCCCCTTGGCTCCAGCTTGTCGAACTTTCCAGTTACCTTTGGGTTGACTCGACGTCTGGTGGCCGGGGTTTGGGTTCGCCCAAGGGGGCCCGCGGTTTGGGGCTTCACCCCCTTCTAGGCCTAAGGACTGACCTTCCTGCTCATATAGGCTGAGGACTCTGGGATCGTCCTCGTGGCGGTCCGTGGGTCGGACGAACGTCTCCCACGTTAGTTGTGCGGTGCGACGCATTTCTCTCATAGTATGGGGGCGCTGGCGACACGCGAGTGTTACTTGGTTACGGATGCACGGGTGAAGGTTATGGAGGAAGAGGGACTTGAAGTTGCGATCTTCCTCTAGCCCGGGCTCGCTTCTGCCCTGAAAGTACGCTGCACGGAGCCGACGGTAGTACTCGCGAGGGTGTTCGCTTCGTTTCTGTCTGATCAGAATAGCACCCATCGTCGCAGCAGTCTCATCCTCGTACAACGAGTATTCCTCTTTCAAGTACTTACGTATTTTCTTGTAGTTGTCGAGGACTGACTGCGGTAAGGTCTCAACGAATGCTCGTACGCCACTACCTAAAGTTTTCCAGACTAGTCTGGCCTTTTCATGCGACGTAGCCTCTGGCAGGTCCAGGAGGCTACGCTCGATTTCCCGGAAATAATCATTAACGCTTCGGTGTCTATGATTTTCCGGCTCAAAACGCTCTATGTCTTTCGCAAGGGCGTCGATTTGGCGGATCCTAGTTTTGCGTTCTGCGACGAGGCGTTTTGATTTTGACCCGTAGGGGTCCTCGCTGTCTTCGCTATTTGAGCTGCTCTCATATCGCCTATGTCTGCGTTTCGGCTTGTAGGCGGCCTCTCCGTCAGAGGAGTCTGAGGGTACGTAGCGCGGCGTTTTCTGCGGGCTAGAGGCTGCAGCGATATTGAAGCGCGAGGGGGTGTAGTGGGGAGTAAAGTAAAAACTCCCAGCGCCACGAGGTGGCGATCGCGCGACTTTCACGCGAGTTGAGCTTGAGTGCGGTGTCTGATCTACCGTTCTAAGCTCAGGTTCTTCCTCCTCCAGAGCGGAACTCTGTTCTTGGGAGGGTTTGGCCGATCCCTCATCTGAGCGACGTGCTTGCGTCACTTCTTCTCTGAGGTATTCTATTTCGCGCTTTAGTTCATCTTGTGTGGCTCTCAGGCCCACGAGGCTACTCTCCGCGCTTTCTGCTCTCCTTTGAGCTTCGGCCAGTTGTCGTTTTAGTGTTCTTTTCTCTTGTTCGAGGGTCATACACACATGTTCCATTTCCTTATAGTAGATCATGAACAATTTGGGTAGCCCTTCTGGGAGAGTCATAGTACGCTCCTTAAGTTCCCTAACGGCTATGTGTATTTCATCAAAGCGAGCCTTTTGGTCCAGATCACAGAAGTAATTTCTCCTATCCTCCGGGACTTGGCCTAAATCGCCTACAACGTCGAAGAGAGAGAGGAGGGGCCCTTCTGACTCCCTTGATGGGGAACGCGACATTTTGTTCGAAATGTATTAATTAACTTAAAGGAAATTAATACTAGGGGTTGATTAGGTTAGAATTTAATTCAATCCAAGTTGCTAAATAATTGATGTGGTTTCTTAGCTACTTTGTTTTCACTAATGTTTCACTTGTATTAATTAGCTCAATTAATAATTAGTTAACAATAATGATTATTATTATTAATAATATTAATTAAGTACTTGGATTAGATATTACTCTAAGGTACTAATCAATTAAACCAGTTTATCAGCTAACTGTGGTTGGCAGCTGAATTTCAGTTCTGTGATTAACACACTGTTAATGATTCACCATTAAAGTCATCTGTGTTATACCTTGGCAGTTGATTTTGGGTATACAGCAGTTTACAAGTTATTGTTGAGAAATTCACAAGGTCATTAAACTATTCCTCACACGGGGCACCACTTTAATGTAGGTTGAATTGGGATTAATTAAATTATAAATTATGTAATAATTGATAATTAAATTAATCAATTTATAAATAAAGATCAGTCTCATAAAATCTTAAATTATTAATCTTAACACTCACCGTGAATGGTTACATTCAAGATTAATGGTAGCTCTGTATTAGATGGGAAACCCAGTTGTATACAAAAGCTAAATTCTGAAGGAAAAAGGAGTTCTAAATAGTTGACCTTGTGAATAAACAACAGGAACAAGCAAAATGCAATTCAATTTTATTAGCTTTTATTTGTCTACTACTCACTAATAATAATAAACTCAAAATACATTCAATGTCAGCAAAGGTAATAACAAGACAAAACAATGGAACAATTACACCTGGACTATAAATTTGAGGGAAAGAGAGAGAGAAAGAGATAGAAGGAAGAAAAAAAAAGAAAAGAATCCCTTGTGTGTGCGTGTGTGTGAGGCTAGGGCAAGCCGATGCGTGTGTGTGTGTGTGTGTGTGTGTGACCTAGCTTGTCGTTAGCTAAAACAAAGGAATGTTAGCTAAAACAAAGGAATGTTAGCTAAATAGAACAAAGGATTAGCTCTGTGGCTAATGTGTGCTTTGTGTAGGTATCTGTGGGCAGATGCTAATGCTAGCCACTCTGGCAATGCTTAAACAAAATGGCGGTCAGTGCCTAGGTGTCGTATCACAGGTAACTCAATGAGGAAGGTATCAAAATGGCGTCGGAAAAATGGCGCCTGCAGGCCTAGTCGAGAACACAAGCCTACCAGCTAGCAATAAGTTGCTAAGGAGAATCTGACCACGCTACAGCTGGATCCAAACACTGCACTTAACAACAATTTCCAACAGACTATCTAGGCAAAGAACTCAACGCGAGAGAGAGGGAGAGAGAAAGAGTGTGAGAGAGTGTGTATATGTGTTGGATGGAGAGAACTAGGCCTTGTAGCGGTCTAGCCTCGGAGCTTAAAATAACAAACTTGTCGCTGCGCTGCTAATCAGATAGGGAAGCTAGCAATGGAGTTAAGGAAAGATATCATGCAAGATACCCTGTCTAACAAGTTCAAAGAAAAAAAACAGAACCAAAACAAACAATAAAAACAAACAAACAAACAATAAAAACAAACAAACACCTTCCGTGTCTGAGCGGGTATGCTAAATAGCTCAAAGCTTAAACATGACCCTAACAACCATCTGAATAAGCTACAAATTAAAAATTTGCCCAAGTGCCTACTCAATGCGATGGAAGTTCTTTCTCCGATGTCCGCGCTGAGGGTCGCAGTCCGAGGAGAGGAGGTTAGCGGCGCGTTGCGTCCAACCGCGGCTAACGAAGCAGGGAGATGAAGGCCTAGCTGGCCCACGGTGCTTCAGGAGAAACCTCCGGTGATGCGTCGACGAGAAAAAGGCTGAGAGGAGCGAAGCTGTCCGCAAATGCCTCTTAGCGTGGAAAACTACTTAACTGTAGTTAAACTTTGCAAAGGTTTAGAATCGAAACCACTATATCGCTGAAACTTAGCGGGTCGTTCAAAAGTTCGGCCGAAACTAATTTGAACACGCTGTTCTCAGACAATAGCGGTTAGTCTCAACACTGTAGCTTGCGTGCCTACAGTCCGTCCGACCACTCCAGTAGTCAGAACATGAGAGAGCGAATCGAGGCGCTCTCGATACAGTTAAAGCAGTTCCACTTCACGTCACATCCGGGTGGAGCGCGCAAGGAAATTGTGGGATCGTTATAGGGGGCGCTGGCGAGTTACCAACACCCCCCAACAGGTTCTTGGACCCCCTTCACCACACTGAAAATATCTCAGAATCACTACTGAACAGTGGGAGGAGTCTCAAGATGATTTTCTGTCTGAATGTATAAATAATTGGGGGGGGGTTCAACTGAAATCTATCATTTTTAAAAATTATTCAGCACAACTGAGAGTGTTTCCTGACAGTTCCTCCAGGAGAAATAAACAGACCAGATGCTCTGTCTATACAAACTGAAATCTTTCCTGCTTTATTAAAGAAAACAAAAGCAAGCTGTATGCTTGAGTTGCGAGCCAGCTAAAATGAAAAGATGGATCGGTGTCTCAAGAAAAAGCCAGTGAAAAGGTTAGAAGAGCCATTTACAAGCAGGTCTTCTTTGGGTCTTTAGTCCTGGGTATGACTTTAAACTGCAACCAGTGGTGAGTCTCAGGTCCGGGAGGACTTGAGTATTGGGGAAAGTGGAGTTACACCTTAATCGCCATTGCTCCCAGGTCTGCTCTGACATGGAGTGGTAGCACCTGCCTGGGTTCTAGCTATGGGTTCAATAGTAGATCACCAATAAGGTGCTGGCAGCAGGGCGCTTTTCAGTGCAGTGTTAGTCTGGCTAAGGCAACTTCAAAGCTCTGTGAGCATTGGTCTGGCATAGATATTAAGCCCAACCGTTTCCCAAAGCGCGTGGTTGACCCGCCTCCCTGAAATGCCTCAGTTTGCTACTGGTCGAAGCCAGAAAAGGCTGTGACGAAGCTTAAACCAATCACATCACTCTTTCCTCTGACGTATGTGACGCGACAGAAACTGCTTGAGTAACAGGAAGAAGAAGGAGGAGCTGAAGAGGAAGAGGACGATAATAGCGCGATCAAAGGCGAGACAACCACAACGATAGGATTCTCGCTGAGCCCCATTGATTTGGCTACCAGCGGGGCTAACTGGTAGATTAAACTCTTACCGAAGCCGGTCGGGAGCAAGGCGAAAACGTCCTTCCTTTCAGTAAATACCTCCAGGGCTGCTCTTTGCTCCGTTTTCAATGAGAACTTCCCGTTGAATGCTTTCAATACAGCATCTACCGCTGTGTCAAAGGCTTGCCGCTGCTCCATGTTCGTAATGTTTCTAGTGAATGAAGCGCTTCCGGCATAGATTCTGTAAACAATCTATGGCTTCCGGTCGCAGTTCTACTACGTCACTGCCTTGAACACGCCTCTACCCAGGGCCGTTGGAGATGCTCAAAGTTGATTGGCTCCCGATTTTTCGGGAGCTTGGAAGAGCTGGAGATAGCTTGCCTTGCCAGACTAAGTTTGCAACAGCCCCCCGTGTTGCGTCACACTTAGGATGGGCGGGCCCAGGCTAGTGCAGTGTAGCAGCTGAACCCAACAGGGTCAATGACACACCACCAGATGGCATGCAGAAAAGCCACTCAAATGGCTTGGCAAGTCAGTTGTCACTGCGAGGCAACTTCCATACCCGTCAGGTCTGTGGCACTTTTTTTTAAAATATTTTTTTTGGGCTTTTTCACCTTTATTGGATAGGACAGTGCAGAGACAGGAAATGAGCGGGAGAGAGAAACGGGGAGGGATCAGGAAATGACCTCAGGCCGGAATCGAACCCTGGTCCCCAGATCCACGGTATGGCGCCCCATCCACCTGAGCCACGACGCCCCCGGGTCTGCGGCACTTTTGTGCACCACTTGGCATCAAGGTCTGGAGTTCCAGAGAGACAACATGATGAGGGCACAGCATCATTTGTCTTACCTTACTGTGCAAGGTGCTTCATTAGGAGAGGAGAAGTTAAAAGCATAGTTAAAAGCTCAGTGTCTGCAACTGAAGACAAGCATCAAAGGGAGTATACGAGAGCTCACGAAACCAGACATTACATAGCAGCTCAATCAAGCCATTCATGCCACCGCTGTGGATGACTGTCACTTTGGTGTCGACCTTGCGGCCCATCTGCATTTCTGCGCATCCTAATGAAGCGGTCATCATCGCTAGTGATGGACAGCTGACAACAACTTACAAGTGGGTCTACTGTTCCTACTCTTCCTACATGAGCATCTTCAGGTAGGATAGACCTACATAAAACCAGTAAGAATAAGAAAGAACCTTCTATTAAGTGTTGGTACTACCAGATAGACTGTATAAGATATGGCTTCACAACCAAGTCAGAAACAAAATGGACCACCCACAATGTGTGTTTTGTGGTGATGTTCTGGCAAATGAGAAATTAAAGCCAGTCAGAAGCATCTTGAAACCAGACCGAAATCAAGTTCATAAATCCATTCTTTCAGCGAAAGGAAACTGAACGTCTTACACAAAAGTTTGTAATACATGGGAAAGCTAGATTACCCACCAAAGCCGTAGCAGCTTCGTACAAGCTCTATACAAAAGCTGATTGCAAAATCACAAAAGCCACACACATTTGGTGAAGTCATCATCCTTCCCACAGTGGGTGTTAAAAGAGAGCAACTGGACTTGCTTGAAGATTCTTGAAGACGTTTCACCTCTCATCTGAAAGGCTTCTTCAGTTCTGTCTGACTAATAGAGAGTATCAAGTATTTATCCTCTCATGGATGAAAAGTAATCCTAAGGTGTCGTTAAGTCATCCTGCTGGTGTGAGTCACTGGGGGCTGGGTGTGAACGGCCAAGAGAGTCATTGGGGTGATCAACGATCATTAAGACCTGGATGACTGAGCCCATGTTTACATTAGACCGTATCAGCGGATCATCAGATTAACGTTTTTAACACGATTAGTGTGCACACAGCAACACCAATACACGATTCGCGTGCACACAACAATACCAATACACAGATACGCTTGGCTCCGCAGGCATCCTGCGCTCCAAATCACTCCGCCCTGAACAGCGAGTGCCCTCTGGAGGGTGCGCACTCCGGCCTTGCGCAGCTCACTGAGCGCGCGAGTGAAGTGAACAAGCTGTGATTCGGGACTGAGCCGCTGTGTGTGTGATCCCAGCGCACATCACTTACCACTTGCAAGTGGAAGGATGGCAAGCCTAAAGACAATCATAACTACACAATGGGCAGTATTTGCATCAGTATTTGCAGTGTTTTCATACTTTTATACTCTTTAATGAAAGGTGATACAAGGCGGAAGTCCGTGCCATTTTTCAGCAGTCGCGTCACATGACCAACGACAGCGAATCAGGAAGGTGGATGTCACAGTGACGTTGTCCAATGAGACGCCAGCTAGAGCTCAGCACAGCGTATCCGCGTATTCTCAATGTTTACACAGCACCGGAGCTGACACGATCTGGATTGAATACGTGGACGCTGGCGGATTCCCGTTTCCCGGCGTTTCCAGGCGGTTTAATGTAAACGGACAGTGCATCCGCGAAGAAAACGAGACAGATACGGTCTAATGTAAACGTAGCCTGAATGTCTTCATGGACATCCTTCCCACAGCAATTCCAAAAACAAGCCCAATGCATGGTGAGAAGACAGCAAGTGTGTTTAAGCAATCCATCCATCCATCCATTATCTGTAGCCATTTATCCTGTGTAGGGTCACAGGCAAGCTGGAGCCTATCCCAGCTGACTATGGGCGAGAGGTGGGGTACACCCTGGACAAGTCGCCAGGTCATCGCAGGGCTTGTTTAAGCAAACCCCCCTCTCAAATGACACCATCTCCAAACGTAATATTGACACTGATAGTGACATCAAATATCAGCTCATAGAGCGAGCAAAGAATTGTAGATTTTATTTCCTGCTAGATGAATCTACTGATGTGTCGAATGTCGCACAATGGACGGTGTTTATTCGCTACAGTCATAAAAGGAAACTTTTTTTTAATTTAACCTTTATTTAACCAGGAAAGACTCATCTCATCTCATCATCTCTAGCCGCTTTATCCTGTTCTACAGGGTCGCAGGCAAGCTGGAGCCTATCCCAGCTGACTACGGGCAAAAGGTGGGGTACACCCTGGACAAGTCGCCAGGTCATCACAGGGCTGACACATAGACACAGACAACCATTCACACTCACATTCACACCTACGGTCAATTTAGAGTCACCAGTTAACCTAACCTGCATGTCTTTGGACTGTGGGGGAAACCGGAGCACCTGGAGGAAACCCACATGGACAGAACATGCAAACTCCACACAGAAAGGCCCTCGCCGGCCCCGGGGCTCGAACCCAGGACCTTCTTGCTGTGAGGCGACAGCGCGAACCACTACACCACCATGCCGCCCCAGGAAAGACTCATTGAGAATAAAAATCTCTTTTACAGCAGTACAGTTAACAAAGCATAGAGCCAAAACATACATCCATACACACAAAACATTAAACGAGACTGTTAATGATGGCGTAGCTCATGCCGGCCCCGTCTAGTCCAGAAGGAACAATCTAAAGTGGGCCACTTTGCGCAATAAATGTTGCAGGCTATGCACACTATATACAAGCTATATATAGAAGCGATATCCACCCTAGGAATACCGACCTATTTGCCAGAAAGAATTCAAAACGGCAAGGAATTGACTGAGAAGAAGTGATTTTTGTTGAACTGCTCATTAAGGCTTAATTAGTCCATAACTTCATGAATAATTGTAATGAAGCAAATCTGGGTAGAAATTATATGCACCCTAGGTACCCCTACCTTCATGCCAAAAAGAATCAAAATGGGTGAAGAATTGAGGGAGAAGAAGAAATTTGTGTGGAAACTGCTCGTTAGGAATTGATTAATTATCCATATATTCATTATTAATTACAATTATGCAAATTTGGTTAGAAGCCATATGCACCCCAGGCAGACCTACCTTCCTGCCAAAAAGAATAAAAATCGGTGAAGAATTGAGAGAGAAGAAGCGATTTTTATGAAATGTGGACGACGATGGACGGACGACGGACAACACATGATGGCATAAACTCATCGCCTGTCAGCTGGATGAGCGAATAATTTACAAAATAAGTTATGCAACAAAGAGGTAATGTACAAGTAATCAATAAAAGTTCATTAAAAATCAATATACCAAAAACTCAGGCAAAACATCTACAGCTAGATATTTCTGTCTGCAAATCATTTAAAAATCGCTTTAAATGCGTGTAATGGGACCAACTCCGGAAGTTTCAGGTCAGTTTGTAATTGGTTCCAAGCAGACGGTGCAAAAAACCCCCAAAAAACTTACGGTAAATGCCTTTTTTCTCAATTCAGTATGGACTTTTGGAACAGAAAGTAAGAACAGATCCCACGAACGAAGACTGTACCTGCCCACACTTTTTTGACGAATGTATATTTGGAGGTCCGAAGGAAGTAGACCTAAAATAAACAAGAATATGCCAGTGTTTAATTCTACATGCACTCTCAGGAAATAAAGGACATCACTGTACCTTTAGGGGTACAATGGCTTGTCACTGGGGGGGGGTACCTTAGTTTAAGGTACTTATTTATACCATTTATATACTGCTTGGGAACATAGATGTACCTTTTTGGCCCTAAAAAGGTACACATATACCCCTTTTCCACCAAATCAGTTCCAGGGCTGGTTCGGGGCCAGTGCTGGTGCTGGTTCACAACTCGTTCAACTTGTGAGCCAGCTGAGAACCAGTTTGCTTTTCCATAGCTTGCGGTGCTAAGCGGAGCCACGTCATTACGTCGCTGTATACGTCATTATGTCGCTGTATACGTCAGTTACATCGCTGTATATGTCAGTTACGGCGCTACGTTTACATAAACCTTGGCGCGAATATCAAAGCAAAAACAACACGGAAGAAGCAGCGGCGGCAACAACAATAATAATAATGGATGACTTTGCGTTTGTACAGCTGCTGCTTCTCGTCGCTTAAAAATGGCGATCTTTCGCGGTCTTGTTATTGTTGTTGGTCTTAACAACTCCGCCCCCCCGCTGACGTAACAGTTCTTTCCTCTGGCCCAGCAGAGAGTTGGTGCTACCCTGGAACTGGTTTTTCTGGCCCCAGAGCCAGTTCTCTGTCAGTAGAAACAGAAAACCCGGTTCCAAACTAAGCACTGGCCCCGAACCAGCCCTGGAACTGCTTTGGTGGAAAAGGGGCAATAGTTACCTTGAGGTCTAATAATGAGCCCTAGGGGGTACATTTGTGTTGATTGTACCTTGGGGTACACAAATGGACTCCTACTGTACCCCTGTTTCTGACAGTATGTGGATAAGGCAGACCAACCAACACGAGCATACAACAAACAATGATGAGTCAGAGCTTTGAAATTTGTGGTGAACCTCAGTGTTCCATGGTAAACTGTATCAAGAACATGTCAACTCTGAGAAGATGCATGCATATAGATCATATCGAAACTCCATGAAGATATACTGTTCCAATGTATACTGGAGGGAAGGTGTACAGATGATGATATTTTCAAGAAGAGGAAGGACTGAGTTTGGAACCTTGCATCGGCATATGCACAGACTGTGCTGGACGACGCCCACTGCATTATCCACAGGGTGGCCCTTGCTACCAAGACACTAGAGCTTAACGATGTTCTCCAAACAGGAACCACAGCAGTAGATTCTATTAAACCAATCCCACCAGACCGTTCTCACTTCTTGGTCAAAAAGTGGAGTCTGAACACAAGTCTTTTCTTGTGGCTTTCAAAGGATAAGATCCTGTTTGAGATGCAGGATGAGGTGCGCCTCTTCCTCTCAGACGTGCTTTCATGAAAACGGCATTTCTAATTTTTTTTTAAAAGGGCAGACATTAGAGTACTTTTGCACTGTCTTCTTCATTTATCTTCACTGTAAAGACACCCAAGAGAGCATTTTATGACTTTTTCTTTTCATTTCAAGGGCACCCAATACAAAACTTCATTATTATTCTATGCATGTTCAGGAACCCTAGTGGGCACTTCATCATGTTTCTTTGCACGTATGGGAACCATAGATAGCACTGCATCATGTATTCTCCACTGGAAGGGTACGCTTGAGGACACTTGATCATGTTTCTTTGCATGTAGGGGCACCCTAGAGGGCACTGCATCGTTTATTTTCCACTGGAAGGGCACCCTAGAGGGCACTTCATCATGTTTCTTAACACATAATGGAACCATAGAGAGCACTGCATCATGTATTCTTCACTGGAAGGGCCTCCTAGATGGCACTTCATCATGTTTCTTCACATAGGGACACCCTAGAGGGCACTGCATCATGTTTCTTAACACGTATGGGAACCATAGAGAGCACTGCATCATATATTCTTCACTGGAAGGGCACCCTAGAGGGCACTATATCATGCATTCCCAACTGGAAGGGCACCCTAGAGGGCACTGCAGCATTTATTTTCCACTGGAAAGTCACCCTGGAGGGCACTTCATCATATTTCTGTGCATGTAGTGGCACCTTAGAGGCCCTGCATCATGCATTCTCCATTGGAAGGACACCCTAGAGGGGACTTCATCGTGTTTCTTTGCATGTAAAGGCACCCTAGAGGGCACTGCATGAATGTTTTCTCAACTGGAGGGCACCCTAAACAAAATTTTACTATATTTTCTCACAGGTTGGGGCACCCTATCACATTTCATCACACTACATCATTTTCAGACTACAGCATTTTGTCACACATGTCAGAACCCTGGGGGGCATTTGATCTTTTTTTTTTCTTTTGAAGGGCAGTCATTAAGGTTGATCTTCACATTTTCTCCACTGTAAGGATACCCTAGAGGGCACTTTATTTAATTTAATCTATCATAAGGACACTCTAGAGGGCCATTTCACCATGTTTTTCATCTACAGGGCACCCAGTGCAGAGAAGTACCAAGTCAAACAGGCATGTCATCTATTCGGAAGTCATGGCGCTAGTCCAAAGCATGTAGCAACTGAATTAGCTGTTTACATGTTTTCTTTGTGCCTTGTACCCACTTTTAAATTGCTGTGGCTTATTTATCTCATCTCATCTCATTATCTCTAGCCGCTTTATCCTTCTACAGGGTCGCAGGCAAGCTGGAGCCTATCCCAGCTGACTACGGGCGAAAGGCGGGGTACACCCTGGACAAGTCGCCAGGTCATCACAGGGCTGACACATAGACACAGACAACCATTCACACTCACATTCACACCTACGCTCAATTTAGAGTCACCAGTTAACCTAACCTGCATGTCTTTGGACTGTGGGGGAAACCGGAGCACCCGGAGGAAACCCACGCAGACACGGGGAGAACATGCAAACTCCACACAGAGAGGCCCTCGCCGGCCCCGGGGCTCGAACCCAGGACCTGCTTGCTGTGAGGCGACAGCGCTAACCACTACACCACCGTGCCGCCCTGGCTTATTTATAATAATGAAAAATCTGTAATGCATAAGTAGGTTATAAATGGTTCAGTTATGATTACATTAATGGTGTTTAGCAGACACGCTTATCCAGACCCAAAGTAGGCTGGGGAGCAGTTGGGGGTTAGGTGCATTGCTCAAGGACACTTCAGCTATTCCTGCTGGTCCAGGGAATCAAACCATCAACCTTTTAGTCCCAAAGCTGCTTCTCTAACCATTAGGCCATGGATTGCCTGATATTTGCTTATCGAGCCTTTTTATAATATAGGACTTTTATATAGATGAACGAAAACAAAAAATGAATCATCCGTGCGAATCAGATTTCTGTCCAATGGAATAGATTACAAAATAATTGTCAAAGGCAAAAAATAGACAAGTGGCGCTCTTGTGATTTGCTGTTTCCATGGACTCCACTTGCCAGGAGATAAATGCCTGTGGGCTGTATCTGTGCGTCCATCTCCCTCCCCGTGTCAGCAGCATGTGGGAAAATGACTCAGCCTTACATGATCGATGTGTTCTCGTCAAATGGACTTCCCGACTGTCCGAATTATCAGCTTTCAGCTATGAGGCCCGAGCTGAAGAAACACAGAAATCTGCTGGGTGATTCTGTGATACAAAAAACTCAGTCAGTCACATGACTCGAGAAATAGGACTGAAAATTTTGTACTGACAAAGCACAAATATTCCACGTGAGCAGGAGTGCTTACACAAGAGGACGCAAAATTCGAACGTAGCCCATTAGCTGAGGATGATTTTCCACCCGGAGATCTGCTTGTTAATTATATCTTTGAGCCTTGCACTTGTATATCACCCAAGTGCTTCATATTACTGATTGAATGGATTAGATCACAGTGGGTGGATTTCTACAGTGCGGAGAGATTATGCACAATCACGAGATGTTACCAAGGTTTGAAAATGATCTGTTTTTATCTGAAGTGCTCTTCAGAAGGTTTTTTTTTTTTAAAGTCCAGACCAAACTGATTTAAAAAAAAAAAAAAAATCTTTCATTTGGTTCAGTTCATCTTACATTGCAAAGATTTTTCAGGACTGTTCTTCCAGTTTATTGATTGATAATAAACTTCTTATTGGTTCATATAAAGGATGATTTATTTCTGCAGGTCATTCAGGTGCAATTTTATTAAACAAAAGTGAGAATACTCTAGACGTTAACTATCAGGATCAATATTCCACATGGTGTTCGATCGATAGCAATTTCTACATGCACTGGAGCTCATGTATGGAGCTACTTTTAGACCCATTCATTAAAATATAAGCCATTTAACGTAAAGCAATAGCATGTGCATTGATCTACATCTCATCTCATTATCTGTAGCCACTTTATCCTGTTCTACAGGGTCGCAGGCAAGCTGGAGCCTATCCCAGCTGACTACGGGCGAAAGGCGGGGTACACCCTGGACAAGTCGCCAGGTCATCACAGGGCTGACACATAGACACAGACAACCATTCACACCTACGCTCAATTTAGAGTCACCAGTTAACCTAACCTGCATGTCTTTGGACTGTGGGGGAAACCGGAGCACCCGGAGGAAACCCACGCGGACAACATGCAAACTCCACACAGAAAGGCCCTCGTCGGCCACGGGGCTCGAACCCAGGACCTTCTTGCTGTGAGGCGACAGCGCTAACCACTACACCACCGTGCCGCCCATTGATCTACATGTGTTTTAAAAATACATCCTTTATTCTCCATAAGGGTGACTTTTATTTTTTTCCTCTTATGAACATTGTCGAATGTCATGATGTGCATCATCTCAGTGGTTGTGCTCTTGTAAATCTGTAAGTGTGTACTGGTGTCCACAATCTGTTCAACATAATTAGAGCTAAAATGAGAAGTCGGAAATAAAATTAAGCTTACCACCTGTCATGAAACTATGTTTCAGCCAATAATAAACTGAGTCATGGAGCACTTGAATGAAGATCGAGTTGTTTGGTGTGCTTGGAGTGTGAGTAGAGTGTTTATATCTGTTAAAATGAGCCAAACTAAAGAAAAGCTTTGGTCCACACCAAGTAAGGTAAACAGTAGGGAGGCAACTGAATGCGAATAGATTATTCAGAATGCACTGATATTATGTTTGTAATCCCGATGTACTCATTTAATTTTTTGTGAAAAAGCTTTGCACTCAACGGATGTACATGCACTCGTGGACGAGCAGTCAGATATGAAGCTCGTGATACAAAGAAAGACCATGTTCACTGGTGTGAATGTGAAAAAAATCAATTTACAGCATTCATTCATTCATTCATTCATTCATCCTTAGGACCTGCCTGCTCAGGGTCACAAATTAAGCTACCAGTTTGTTTATCTCATCTCATCTCATCTCATTATCTCTAGCCGCTTTATCCTGTTCTACAGGGTCGCAGGCAAGCTGGAGCCTATCCCAGCTGACTACGGGCGAAAGGCGGGGTACACCCTGGACAAGTCGCCAGGTCATCACAGGGCTGACACATAGACACAGACAACCATTCACACCTACGGTCAATTTAGAGTCACCGGTTAACCTAACTTGCATGTCTTTGGACTGTGGGGGAAACCGGAGCAAACCCACGCGGACACGGGGAGAACATGCAAACTCCGCACAGAAAGGCCCTCGCCGGCCACGGGGCTCGAACCCGGACCTTCTTGCTGTGAGGCGACAGCGCTAACCACTACACCACCGTGCCGCCATGAGCTAATTTTATCCCTAATAAATTGATTTATCTCTGATGAGCAAGCCTGAGGTGATGGTGGGAAGGAAAAACTCTCTCAGACAACACAAGGAAGAAACCTTGAAAGGAACCAGACTCAAAAGGGAACCCATCCTCATCTGGGTACTAACAGATAACATGATTATAAATAAATAACCTGCTTCTATAACAGTGTCCTACAGAGTCACAAAATATAACTGCGTAACCAGTAAATTCATTATAGCTTTAACATGAAGTCTATTTTGTTGAAGGTATCAGCCGTTCATTGATGGAGACTTGAGTGCAAAACTGTTCATGACAACTGCAGTCCTAAAGTTATCATAAGAATTTTAGTCCTCAACCATCATAGCAAAACTTTAAGTGTCCAGAGCTGTCTTCTAAGTGTATCTTTTGGCTGTCCATATGGGGCCGTCCTCCACACGATGAGACTCCAGCCAGAAGTAGGGCATCAGGATGGATCAAGCAGGTCACGTCAAGTTTATTTGTATAGCATTTTTAACAACAGACATTGTCACAAAGCAGCTTTACAGAAAATTAAAGACTTGAAACATGAACTAATTTTATCTCTAATTTATCCCCAATGAGCAAGCCTGTGGTGATGGTGGCAAGGAAAAGCTCCCTCAGATGACATGAGGAAGAAACCTCGAGAGGAACCAGACTCAAAAGGGAACCCATCCTCATCTGAATGATAACAGATAGCGTGATTATAAATAAATAACTCACTTCTATAATAGTGTCCTATAGAGTCACAAACTATAACTGTGTAACCAGGAAATTCATTATAGTTTTAACATGAAGTCTGTTTTGTTGACGTTATAAACTGTTCATTGATGGAAACTTGAGTGCAAAACTGTTCATGACAACCGCAGTCCTAAAGTTATCAAGTTAATTGAAGTCCTCAGACATAAAAGCATTACTGTAAGTGTCCAGAGCGTCTTCCAAGTGTGACTTTCAACTGTTCATATGGGGCCGTCCTCCACAGGAGTGATGTGATGAGACTCCAGCCAGACGTAGGGCATCAGGATGGATCAGGCAGGTCTGGAGAGCAGGAGAGGCCAGCATCACTGGTGTCTCAGGACTGACGTGCAACTTGACAGAGAGAAAGAGACAGAGGGAGAGACAGAGAGAGAAATATCATGGGAGGTTCCAACAAAAATAAGAAATGACTAATTATTATAAAACTAGAAGGGGTAGAGCGCATACATCCGCCAAGGCACATATTCAGATTTGCATCAAAATCTAATCAATTGTTCCTTAGCCCATGGACCACCTTTCCTCCAAAGTTCATCAAAATCCGTTGACGACTTTTTGAGTTATGTTGGAAACAAACAAACAAATGGAGGCGAAAACACAACCTCCTCCAACAAAGTTGGCGAAAATAATGAAAAAACAGTTCATCACACATCTCTATTAAAATATAATAATAACAATAATAATAATAGGGGCGGCATGGGGCGGCACGGTGGTGTAGTGGTTAGCGCTGTCGCCTCACAGCAAGAGGGTCTGGGTTCGAGCCCCGTGGCCGGCGAGGGCCTTTCTGTGCGGAGTTTGCATGTTCTCCCCGTGTCTGCGTGGGTTTCCTCCGGGTGCTCCGGTTTCCCCCACAGTCCAAAGACATTCAGGTTAGGTTAACTGGTGACTCTAAATTGACCGTAGGTGTGAATGTGAGTGTGAATGGTTGTCTGTGTCTATGTGTCAGCCCTGTGATGACCTGGCGACTTGTCCAGGGTGTACCCCGCCTTTCGCCCGTAGTCAGCTGGGATAGGCTCCAGCTTGCCTGCGACCCTGTAGAACAGGATAAAGCGGCTAGAGATAATGGATGGATGGATGGATAATAATAATAATAATAAATTTGCTTCTGCCCAGATAGAAAAAGTAACATTTAGAACACTAAACAGATACAGAATGTGAGTCAAATCATTTGGCTCTACACTCAAATAAGAGTCAACTCTTTTGGCTCCCATATGACTCATTGCTTTATTTCTTTTTAAAGTTTGTGATATTTTGACTCACGATTCTTCTGAACTCATGCTATGAGAGCGACCATGTTAGTAATTAACACATTAACATATTACTTTGGGATTCAGTTTGTGGGGAAGCCATGGCCTAAAGGTTAGAGAAGCAGCTTTTGGGACCAAAAGGTTATTGGTTTAATTCCCTGAACCAACAGAACTGGCTGAAGTGCCCTTGAACAAAGCACCAAACCCCCAACTGCTCCCCAGGCTGCTCTGGGTATGCTGTATGTCACTCTGGATAAAAGCATCTGCTAAATTAGTGTAATGAAATCAATTTTTAAAAATAGTCAAATCAGAAACAGCGTAATAAACATGCAGTGACAAAAACAATAATCATTCCTGCATTAATGTTAATGCGCTGTTGTCTCTGTGCTTAATAAGTTTTCCATTTACCCTGATAACCTCCCGTATTCTAGTGACTGCAGGAGTCAGAGTAGAGATTCAAAATCCATGTCATTCCTGCCGCATACACACAGCTACACAACTGAGAGTCAAACATACACCTCAGAAAATCACAGTAACGAATAGCTCAGATGCTGCAAACAGGTTTCCATGGAAGCATGTTGATTAAATTACACTGAAAGCATAACAGCATTGCTTATGTATACAAAAAAGAGAGAAAATAAATGCAAGCTGGATCAAATTTCCACCTGAAATAGCTGACACATCTTTCTGAAAGTTGGAACTAAATGAACGCGTGAGAACATGAGGCTTCGTGTTTGGAGAACATAAGCATCCAGACTTGAGATAGTTTATTTGGTTCATGTTGCTCAGGTGGCCATGACCTAATGGTTAGAGAAGCAGCATTGGGATCAAAAGGTTGTGGGTTCGCTTCCTTGGACCAGCAGGAATGGCTGAAGTGCCCTTGAGCAAGACACCTAACCGCCAACGTTGTATGGGTAGGTTGCTCTGGATAAGCACGTCTGCTAAACGCCTATAATGTAATGTGACCATTTTGATTATGATGCAAAAAAAAAAAAAACATAAAAGACCCCTGTAGTGTCTGTTGTAAGTCTAAAAGTGCACTTACACCCAAGTGCTGTTAAATTCTTGATTCTGATTGGTCAGAATGTTAGCGATTGATTAATTTTCTATAACAGGAGCTCTTACAGTAGTGAAGCTGCAAATCACAGGTTTAATGCACTCAATCTGTGATCTTATAATAACATTGTTTCTATAATAACATCTAACGCAGGGACTTTTATGGCAAACATAAAATGGATTTTTTTTTTAAGTGTGGAATTGATGATCTTTAAGGAAGCACTTTATAACAGTCAGAGGTAAAGCTGTAACATTCTGTCACATGATGATGCATTCTCTGACTTTTACTAACTTTAAAAGAGAGGTTTGTGAGGGAACACAACATTAAATGTAACTATAAATGGATAAAAAGTATGACGTGTCATCTTTAATTTATAAAAAACTGTTATCGTTGGCAAATTATGATTATGATTGCGACAACCCTCGCACATTTAAATCAATATGTTTGAAATGTAATTTAGTCCATAGTCTTGCAAGTCCTGTCTTATGTTGTCGATAGACTACTTTGTTTATACACTACCGTTCAAAAGTTTGGGGTCACTTTGAAATGTCCTTATTTTTGAAAGAAAAGCACTGTTCTTTTCAATGAAGATCACTTTAAACTAATCAGAAATCCACTCTATACATTGCTAATGTGGTAAATGACTATTCTAGCTGCAAATGTCTGGTTTTTGGTGCAATATCTCCATAGGTGTATAGAGGCCCATTTCCAGCAACTCTCACTCCAGTGTTCTAATGGTACAATGTGTTTGCTCATTGCCTCAGAAGGCTAATGGATGATTAGAAAACCCTTGTACAATCATGTTAGCACAGCTGAAAACAGTTGAGCTCTTTAGAGAAGCTATAAAACTGACCTTCCTTTGAGCAGATTGAGTTTCTGGAGCATCACATTTGTGGGGTCGATTAAATGCTCAAAATGGCCAGAAAAATGTCTCGACTATATTTTCTATTCATTTTACAACTTATGGTGGTAAATAAAAGTGTGACTTTTCATGGAAAACACAAAATTGTCTGGGTGACCCCAAACTTTTGAACGGTAGTGTAATATATAGGTTTTTGGTTAAATACTTTGGGCCCACAGTAATTGGCAAATGCTACTGTGATCACCCTGCCATATATATATATATATATATATATATATATATATATATATATATATATATATACATACATACATACATACATACATACACACCATACCCAGTGCAGCAGTTGGAGGTTAGGTGCCTTGCTCAAGGGTACTTCAGCCATTCCTGCTGGTCCAGGGAATCTAATGCTGCTTTTCCGCTACCAACGCGGCTGAGTTGGGCTGAGCCGTGCCGTGCTGAGTTGGGCTGAGTCGAGCTGAGCGGGGCTGCTGGAGTTGCATTTCGACTACAACCGCGCTGAACCGTGCTGGCTGGAAGTGGGTGGACACATTGGGTGGAGTTAGCGAAAGTGGGTGGACATCACGTGATGTCGTTAGGCGGCGCAAACAGTGACATCAGTGATCTTTTAAGCGGTAGTCTCACGACCCGGATAGTAAACAATAAACATGGAGGACATGGAGTCGTTAGTGTTGCTGGTCTTGGTGCTGTGGCTTGTTGTCTCCGACAATGCCAACAGATACTGGCAAGAGCGTATAGATGAGGCGAGGCGCATAAGGCTTCAGAAATTCTTGTAATTCTTCTTCTTCCGGGTTTACGGTGTTGACAGATCCCAGCGTGCTCGCGGGACGTGTGTGGGCATGTGAGGACACTCCTCCTCACCAATCAGTGCACAGGGGAGTGTCTCCTCACGCCCCTAGCCCCACTCGGCTCGGTTTGGCTCGCTTCAGCCCCACTCCAAAACCGTGCGAGTTTTGGGTGCTAAGCAGGGCTGAAGCGAGCTGAGTCGTGCTGCTCTGAGGTAGTCGAAACGCGAGCCGTGTCGGGCTGAAGCGAGCTGAAGTGAGCTGAAAAAGGGTAGTGGAAAAGGGCCAAAACCAGTAACCTTTTGGTCCCAAAGCTGCTTCTCTAACCATAAGGCCATGGCTTCCCCATTTATTATTATTATTATTAGTAGTAGTAGTATTAGTAGTAGAAGAACTTGTAAAAATTTATATTACTTATTTTTTTATTAATTTTAGGATTGATGGCGAAGCTAATAATATAAAAATAAATACATTTTAAAAATAAAATAAATTGCTGTGGTATAAGAGGAATAAAATACTTTGGGATGTACTGTTAAAGATAATAATAATAATAATAATAGGCAGGTTTCCATTAACCTGCTTGATACACAATTTGAAATTGTGAACTAAAAAAGGAGCAATGTAAATGGATGAATTTCGGAAAATATCACAAAAACAGTATTCTCTCGCATGAGGTGATTTTGCAGACAATTCGACAAAGCAATATTTTGCAAAATTGAAATGGAAACGCATTTTTCCGTGTCTAAGTAACTTGCCATGACATGAAGAGGAACAAATCCAATGAAAATCATCGTGCCAACACTGATCAGGTCTTGGAGATCCGTCACCATGTTGAACTGGAATTGACTATCGCAAGAGGCACACTACAAAAATGATATCTTGTTAAGAGAAAATATATTTAATATGGGTGAATTTATTGAATATTTCTTATTAGAAGATTATTCAAACCCAAATCTAAGATTATTTAGCTTACGTTTAGACAGTAAGCTTTACATTTTCTTATTCTATTGGCAGATAATTTTGCTAATTTTAAAATTGAATTCTAGAAAGAAGCAAAATTATCTGCCGATAGAATAAGAAAATTTAAAGCTTGGGATGAGTAAAAGCATCTAAAAGTAAGCTGAATAATCTTATACTTGAGTTCTAATAATCTTCTAATAAGAAATATTTGATAAATTCACCCATATTTAAGATATTTTCTCTTAATAAGATATTTTTTTCAGTGAGAAAGACCAGCTTTAACTGCACATCGCTCAATGGATATCTTATCTTATCTGGTCTGGTCTTTTCAAGCTGTAGAGCTTGAGAACAGCACCCCTCTCACCCCAGATTGGGTCATGGATCAGTGGCACAAGGAATGGGAGGGTGCTAATTCCACCTTGCACAATTATACCCCTGAGCCCTCCACTAAACCTGCTGGGAACTCCCTCCCACACCCCGCCTGGGTCAGGCTGAACTGTCTCCACACCAGTTGGGGGAAAACTCAGGCCTTGGTGGGCCAGGTTCTGAGAACTGCTCCTGTGGCGCCCCCCAAACTGTGAGCCACCTATTCGAACCCTGTCCTGTCTTCAGTGCCCCCAACGAAATCCTGGGGCTAAAGACTCTTGATGGCCCCACTGTCAACTGGCTTTCTCACCACGACCTCCCACTGTGACTCCTGGTCGGTTCATATGAATGACGACGACTCAATGGAAACATACCGACCATTCACAATTGTGATTTGTCATCTTTTTAAAAAAAAATATCACTTCTATTTTGTGCAAAACTGCAATAGAAACCCACCTAGTGATTATTCAGTGATTATTTTCGAATAACAGCATGCTTCAAAGTGTTTTATTCCTTACTCGCCTGACTTGTCTTCAGGTTCCAACACGCCACAGAAATAAACTCAGCTTCAAAGCAGGAGGTTTGAGATTTGGGAACATCCTGTCAGTAGATGTGACAGAGATTAATGCTACATGCTGTATGATCTTCTTGGTTTAATTGGAAGGTATCTTCCATCTTCTCTCATTACTTCAGATCACCTAACATCTAGTGTTCCCGTCCATGGGCTTTGAAATACACAAAGCCATTCACACATCTTTGCTCTGCCTATAAGTTATCCTTATTGACCGGTATTGGGATGTTAAGTGAAAATTATGACTGACATATGATCGCGGCCATTCATGCTCAGTGTCTGAGCTTCTCTACAACTTTGAGATACAGCAGCGTTTCGCAATTAGTTTGAAACATGAGCGCACAAAAGCTTTATTGAATACCACAAATGTGAGTAAATAGATAAAGGAACAAGACCGTGAGTTGGCCTAGTGGTTGGCGTGTCCGCCTCTCAACTGGGAGATTGACTTCTACTCGAGGTCAGGTCATACCAAAGACCATGATAAAAAATGGTACCATCTGACCATGAGGCCATCCGGCAAGGCACACCACAATACAGATGTGAGTAGGGAGTCAAACTCCCATGGTTACCAGAGGACCAGCCACCCCACTGTAACTCTAGCTATGTAATAGGCGAGAGGCCGAGGGCTATAGAAACGGAGATCAGTGCCACCCAGTGTGCCTTGTGGCATGGGAAGGACTTTGATTTGATTTGAGATAAAGAAATATGATACTTACAAATAAGAACAAAATGCAAAAGCTGCAACTGTTTAACAAGAGACAAGAATAGAAAACAACAGACATAGCAATATGCCTTCACCGACAAAGACTAGAGATTCATCTTCAGTATCTTGGTCAGTGTTGTCATGAGGCAACATTGACTACAGAAAATAAAGTACATTATTGTACCTTTAGGGGTACAACAGCTTGTCACTCAGGCAGTAGTGTCTACCGTACTTATTTGTACCCTTTATACAGTATACTTCTTGGGAATATATATTCATCATTGTGGCCCTAAAAAGTTTCAAGTTTCAAGTTTATTTGTATAGCGCTTTTAACAATAAACATTGTCGCAAAGCAGCTTTACAGAATTTGAACGACTTAAAACATGAGCTAATTTTATCCCTAATCTATCCCCAATGAGCAAGCCTGTGGTGACGGTGGCAAGGAAAAACTCCCTCAGACGACATGAGGAAGAAACCTCGAGAGGAACCGGACTCAAAAGGGAACCCATCCTCATTTGGGCAACAACAGACAGCCTGACTATAATATTAACAGTTTTAACAGGTATAACCCTCAACTGTCCTCATGGGGCCGTCCTTCACAGGAGTGGGGCGATAAAACTCCGACCAGACACAGGGCACCAGGATGGATCAAGCAGGTCCGAGGGGCAGAAGAGGCCAGCATCTCAATCCCAGGATCAACATGTAACTCAGAGGGACAGATGGGGGGGGGGAGAGAGAGAGAAAGAAAACACGTTGTTAGGTATGCCCTAAAGTTACACATAGTTACCTTGAGGTAGTGTTGTAGTACTCGAGATTGGTCTCAAGACCACTTTTTGAAGGTCTCAATCTCATCATGGAATCGACCGCACAGGCAGTTTAGTGAAATCCCCACAGTTATGGTCTTGACCAGTCTGGATTTTATTTCCAGACTGGTCAAGACCATAACTGTGGGGATTTCACTAAACTGCCTGTGCATTGTCTGATTTATTTGTTAACATCGTTACTGTAATTGGATGTAAAATTTCCTGCTTCAAATGTGACCAATAATGTGACTCATTGTTAATTTGAAAATTTTCTTCCTGTTAACGGCTGTCACCCCTCTCCACCCCCTTCACACCCACTGATCTGGTCCTGGTCTTGACTCGGTCTTGGCCTGCCTTGGTCTTAGTCTTGACTTGATCTCAACCCCTCAAAGTTTTGGTCTTGATACACTTTGGTCTTGGTCATGACTTGTTCTTGGTTGAGGTGGTCTTGACTGCAACTCTCTGGGTATATTGTATGTCGCTCTAGATAAGAGATCTTCTGCTAAATGTGTCTGCTAAATGCCTGTAACATAACGTAAAAAGGTACACATGGTTACCTTGAGGTCCAGTAATGAGCCCTAGGGATATATTAGTATAGATTGTACCTTGGGGGATAGGAAAGGGCTCCTACTGTACCCCTATTTCCTACACTGAGAGTAACCTGAGCTCAAGATCAAACTGAAAACCCTGGAGCTGCACCACTGAACCACCCTACGCTTTCAGAAAAAAGAGTACCTTGGTACTGTCAGTGAGTGTGAGTGAATCACTTTAACGGAACATTGTACACTGCATATATCATTCTAGATAAAAGATAAATAGTAAAGGTACTAAAGGTATATGCTTGATGGTCCAACGTCAGAGCAAGTAAACTCACTAATTGTTAATTTATCCAGTGGGTCAGTCCTTTTAAATGTCCCGATTTGGCAGAAAATGTGTCTCCTCTGTTAGAAAACCCAAATGAATCATGATACACTGGGCAACATTTGTGAATTCATCAGCAGAGCAAAATCATCAAGTATTTGGACAGATTTTCTGTCTTATGAATAAATGCAAATTGGTCAGCGTCTCTCTTTTGACAGCAAGTGCCATCAATCTGTTTTTATTTTGTTTTAATTTTAATAGACCATGCTCTGAGGATCTTTGGCGATCCATCAGCAAAGCTGATGCTCTGGATTGGACACAAATATTGGTGTAGTACACAAAATAGCTTGTCTCGCAGTATCTTTATTGACTGTGATGGCCTGCCAGGTGGGAGTGCACTCAGAGATAATCTACCAGAGATGGGGGGTGGAGGCGAAAATAACAAGAAAAACTAAATCATGCAATAGTTTATATCATCCGTCTTCATTTGTTTGGCTGCACAATTCTATGCAACATACAAACTACCAGATTCACAGCATCAGCACAAAACTCTGCTCACGTACAGTACGAGGAAGTCTGCTCAAGGCACCGAGGACTAAAGAATCTTTTCAACACCCTCCTGGAAAACACTTCGTCTGCATGGCTGATGACTGTAGAGACAGTAAACAGATGCCGTCTGTGGCTGCTGTCTCTCTGTGTGATGTGGCATTACAAAGCACACATTAGCCAACATGACTAATATATCTGATATCGCTGCTTATGCATTTAAAGAAATGGAGTGAGAGGGATCCGAGGATCTGAGCTGGCTTATTGGATTCCTTGAAGGTTTTCCGAGGACACGACTGAGATGAATCATGTGACCTGTCCGACACTGACCACTTTAATGGTCCATATTTCATCCATCATAACATAATGTGCACCGGTCACAGTAAACACATCACATGATGAAACACTGAAATATGTTTTGCGACAAGTAAAGTTCGAGCCTTTTAAGATCCATTAAGGTTTTAAAAATCGTATTGAGATTGCACTGCAATTCCACTGAAAGACACCACGTCCATAGCTACATTTATAACTTAATCTACTTATTGAAAAACAACATTATTGATAAATTTTAAAGAGTTTTATGTTTATGTTTATGGGAAATAAGTTCTCATTTTTTGATCATCACCGTCATCCACATCATGAGGTAAAAGTCGCTCGACATTTAAACGCAAACCTCATCATCGTCAATTCGTCCGACTGATCTGTTCATGCTAACATCGCTGGAATTAATTCACTAATTCATTGCTAAATTGATGAATTCACTTCAGCAATTAACCATAGTTGTTGAACCTTCCATAGTGTGTAACTTTACAATGAGAAAATAAAAGGGTAAGGTGATGGGGTCGCAACTCCACCCACCACCACTATCCAGCTGAGTGTTGGGATTTTTTATTGAGGTTGTCTCCCCTAGATACGCCATGATTCTGTGACACTAGAGAGCCACTGTGGACGGTCTTCATCATGTGAGAGGCTAGATGGTGTGGCCGCTCGCTGGAATATTGGCTGTGTTTTGCACGTCACATGATGCTGGATATAGGCAGACCAGACTGGGATGCCAGATGTATCAAGGCCACCTACTACTCCTCCAGAGATCCTTGCCCCCAAGGGACGTGGGCGCAGCCAGTATGGCTGAGCTAGCCAACTGCATGGCTGATCTACAGGATGGGGGCTCCAGGTGTGCGACTTGGCTGAGGCCGCCATGAGATGAGAGAGATGAGATGAGATTAACCAGGAAAGGTGGCATGGTGGTGTAGTGGTTAGCACTGTTGCCTCACAGCAAGAAGGTTCTGGGTTTGAGCCCAGTGGCCAACATGGGCCTTTCTGTGTGGAGTTTGCATGTTTTCCCCGTGTCTGCGTGGGTTTCCTCCAGGTGCTCCGGTTTCCCCCACAGTCCAAAGACATGCAGATTAGGTTAATTGGTGGCTCTAAATTGACAATACATGTGAGTGCGAATGGTTGTTTGTCTCTATAGCTGTGTTCACATATATACCGGTACGATAGTGGTATAACTGTATCGATACAAAGTATACCGGTACAGTTTAGTGCATCTGTCCACACTAGCGATAAAATGTTTGCGGTTTTCTTTCACGGTAGTTGAAATGCGCGTGCGCGAAATGCGTAACTTCCTTCCGAGAATATGGCGGATGAAACAACGTGTGTGCTTTTTGTTGTCAATGTACAGTCTGTATTTCTGGTGGTCATTTATTCAGTCGAATCGTATAAAACGCGCGAGGCAGTTGAGAAAGAAACAAAGAAAATGAATCTCCGTTCTTCACTATTTTATTCAGCGAAGACAGCGAAGAAGTAGGAATGGTTCATTGTGCATGTGCATTATATTTGCATCGATACAGAACCGCTTCATCTGTCCACACTACAGCGAAGTGCTACAGTACCGGTACTGTACTGGTACGAAACCCATACATTTGTGGGTTTCGTACCGATACAGTTATACCGCTACAGTACCGGTATAGTTGCTAGTATGGACAGGTGTTGCGGTACGAAAGTAGTATCGTATCGGTACAAAATCCCTAGTGTGGACAGGGTATATATGTCAGCCCTGCAATGATCTGGCAACTTGTCCAGGGTGTACCCCGCCTCTCGCCCCTAGTCAGCTGAGATAGGCTCCAGCTTGCCCACGACCCTGCACAGGATAAGCAGCTACAGATAATGGATGGATGGATTAACCAGGAAATTTTGAAATTATGGGGTTATGAAATGTCTTTATTATACATTAATACAAGATCTCATCTCATCTCATCTCATTATCTCTAGCCGCTTTATCCTTCTACAGGGTCGCAGGCAAGCTGGAGCCTATCCCAGCTGACTACGGGCGAAAGGCGGGGTACACCCTGGACAAGTCGCCAGGTCATCACAGGGCTGACACATAGACACAGACAACCATTCACACTCACATTCACACCTACGGTCAATTTAGAGTCACCAGTTAACCTAACCTGCATGTCTTTGGACTGTGGGGGAAACCGGAGCACCCGGAGGAAACCCACGCGGACACGGGGAGAACATGCAAACTCCGCACAGAAAGGCCCTCGCTGGCCCCGGGGCTCGAACCCAGGACCTTCTTGCTGTGAGGCGACAGCGCTAACCACTACACCACCGTGCCGCCCTTAATACAAGATGTTCTAGATTAAAACAATTAAGGGAGCTTTAGCTTAAAAAGCATGTTAAAGTTGTAACATCAATCCGTTGGGCCAGTTCTCCGGGTACGGCCATACTGGATTAGTCAGATACATGGAGTGAATGCGGCGAACTTCAGTCAGCTGACGTTTAATAAGACTGTCTCCTATGTTGTCTGCACAACAAATACCTGTCAAATTAACACTTTTAAATACCCATTCCTTGGCTAATAAGACTTTCATTCTTAATGACGTTATTTCACATAAGCTGGACTTTCTATTTTTAACTGAAACCTGGGTTAATCTTGGAGATGTGTCTTCATTTGGTGATCTCTGCCCCCCCAAATTTTGCTTTTCTGAACTCCCCTAGGGTGTCTGGACGTGGAGGTGGCTTAGCCACAGTTCACAACAACTCTTTCAAATGTAGACTTCTGCCAATTGATATGTACTCTACTTTTGAGGTACAACTTCTTGCCATTAATGCCCAGTGTCCTGTCCTCTGTGCCTTGATATACAGACCCCCCAAATCCTCTAGTAATTTTATCACAGAGTTTTCTGGTCTCCTCTCTCATATGGCCACTCGCTCTGACAAATTACTCATTTTAGGGGATTTCAATATCCACGTGTGTTGCCCAACCAAACCGATGGTAAATTAATTTTTAAGCCTTTTAGACTCCTTCAATTTAAGTCAAGCAGTCTCAGGCCCAACCTATCATAAGGGTCACACACTTGATTTAGTCCTATCCTCTGGCCTTCATATCGATAACATGACTATTTCTAATATCACTGTGTCTGATCACCTGCTGATCCAGTTTGAGTCTTCTTGGCTCAGCTCTCTCCCCACTCCTCCCCAACCGCACTCACTCACAAGAGCTATAAATTCTTCCACTGCTGCTCATTTCTCCAACACATTTAGGAGCTTGCACCCCCCTCTTATCTCTGATGCTTTAGCCATCTGCTCTGACACAGAGGACCTGGCTTCACTCTTCACTTCATCATGCATAGACACTCTTAACCATGTAGCTCCTTTAAAGGGGAACAGAGGGCAATATATAGAGTAAATATAACAATAAAACACACATTAACGAACCTTATTCAAGACTTACAAAAGTTTTTTGTTCTAAGGTTGGAAAGTTATAGTGTTTTGAAAGTAGCTCGAGCAAACTATTTCCGCAGTTTGAACAGCCCGCCATGATATTAATTTTATCCAATCAGAATGCACGTTCATTTTCTCTGTGTAACACTCATGACGTATGTATGTGCCCAGTTGTGTTGGCTCATTGAGGTTGGGAATAGCACGTGTGAAATACCTGTTTCTGCCTCTTGCGACGATTTCGCAAGTCCACGGGTGGCGCCTATCTCATTGCAGCAAATAAATTCTGCTGGACTTGTGAGCAACTCCACATTACACTTTCCGCACGAGCACCACGCCGTGTCACCTGCACGCAGACGCTCTGCCCCGCCCCACGCTCGCCATGCCCATGGTCAGCATCAGTCTCATCCTCGCCGTCATCCGAGCTTTCTTCTCTTATTTCATCACCGGAGTTGAGAGTACCTCTCCTAGGTTCAAACTGGTACCCTTCTAAGCCATAGCCTGCTTGCAGTGTGTCTTGCGGGATCTCTTCGTATGATTCGACAGAGCTGTCGCTTTCACTTGATGCGCCCGACGCCATGATTACACGCTTATCTCCTCTATTTTGGAGAGTTCCGCTAGTGCAGTGGGTAGCGCTGACGTCACGGTCTTTTAAAAATGGCGACTCTTGTGCGGTTTAGCGTATAAAGTATTATATTTACAATTACCAAGATATTTCGTTGTTTTCTAGTACATAAATTTGATAGAATACTTAAGAATACGTTACTTTGTCACATCAGCAACTGTATATATTATATTTGGTACCCCTTTAAGAGTGAAGCGGGCCAAGGCCATCACTGTATCCCCTTGGCTAAATGACTCCACCCGTGCTCTACGACGTGCCTGCAGAAGGGCTGAGCGCAAGTGGAAAAAAGACCACCTTCAAATCTCTTATGACATCTTCCTAGACCAACTTAAGCTCTACCAAATTTCTGTGAAAAAGGCTAAAGCTGACTATTATGTTGAATTAATCAACAAACAAGCCAACAGACCAAGAGTTCTGTTTAAAACTATAAATTCTATTCTAAACCCAATTGCTGTTTCCACCACCTCCTCCCCAGAAATCTGTGAAGATTTTCTAAACTTCTTTATTAATAATAACTTCTCCTAACTCTGCCCTTTCTGAGTCTCACACCTCGGCATGCCTTCTCCATCAGTTCTCACCTGTGTCTCCCTCCCAGCTGTCCGAGGTGGTCTCTCACCTGAAGCCTTCCTATTGTTCCTCTGATGCTATTCCAGCTCGTCTTTTTAAAGACATTTTTTCCCTCATTTGCCCTATTATTCTTGCCATAGTGAATAGCTCCTTACTTACCGGTGTTGTCCCCTCTGGCTTTAAGCGTGCTATTGTCCAACCTCTTTTAAAAAAGCCCAACCTGGATCCCTCCGATCTAAAAAATTACAGGCCAAACTCCAAACTACCTTTTATCTCTAAGGTATTAGAAAAAGTGGTGTTTCAACAACTCTCATCCTACTTGAACAGTTTTAACATTTTAGACAAATTTCAGTCAGGTTTTAGAGCCTTGCATAGTACAGAATCTGCACTGTTAAAGGTCCACAATGACATTCTTCTCTGTGTTGACTCTGGTTCCTGTGCAATTCTCCTACTTCTAGATCTCAGTGCAGCTTTCGATACAATCGATCATAACATCTTGCTGAAGCGTTTGAAAGATGAGGTTGGTTTGCGAGACCAAGCTCTAGACTGGTTCACCTCTTATCTCAAAGATAGAACTTTCTCTGTTGAGCTGGGTAACCACTCGTCTTCCACTGCCCCCATTACCTGTGGTGTCCCTCAAGGTTCTATTTTAGGCCCGTTATTATTCTCTTTGTACATGCTACCTCTAGGCTCCATACTTAATGAGTACAACATTCAATATCACTGCTATGCAGATGACACACAGCTGTATCTTCCTGTTACTCCTAGCAGCTCCTGTGCCTTGGATAAGCTATTTAGCTGCCTAGACAAAATAAAGTTCTGGATGTCTAGCAATTTCCTCCAGCTTAATGACAGCAAGACCAAAGTAATCTTGTTTGGCTCCCCAAGTGCAGTCTCAAACCTGAGTAATGCTCTTGGTCCCCTATCTGCTAATTTACACAGTCAGTGCGTTTACATGCACATAGAGAAAATTGAATTTCTGCCATTGCTCGACTGAAATCGAAGTTCAAAATGCCATGTATACACCTTAATTCGGCTGAAATTGAACCGAACTTGATTTCTCGGAATCGAGCTACACGACCTAGATTATGCGATTTCTGCCGAGCTACTTAGTGCATGTAAACCCTATTGAGCTACGTATTCGAGCTACTTACTTCAGCACTGCCCCTTCCGGAAGTGACGAGTGACGAGACCACAAGTGGGAAACACGACAGCCTCGGTCGGCATGACAACGGCATGAATCTTTTTCTTTTTGTGGCATTGTTTGCACTGTTAAAATTTAGCTCACTTACTGTATCACCAAATACATCTGTACAGCTGTTGCATAGCTGTGAATTGTGTACATAAACAAGTCACTGTATTTGTGTGTGTGTGTGTGTGTGTGTATATAGATGTCCAACATCTGAAGAATGTCAATAAAAACAAAACAATTGAACTTTTTGTGTGTTTATTAAGACACAAGTTAAATTGTAAGCAAAAAAAAAATATATTTTTTTGTAAGCAAAAAATGGACTTTAGAAAAATATACAATTGTGCAAAATACGTTCCCAGATAGCAGAGGGACGTTGAAACGGCGCCGATTCTTGGTCAGAATGGTCGGTTTCCGTCGTAAGTCAGAAAATCAACGCTGAAACGGCGCCGTGAAACGTCAATTTCTCCGCCGTCGGAGAAGGTCGATTTATCACTGTTGAATCACCGTGGGTAAAGGTTGATCTGTCGACCATCAGAGAAGGTCGAATATACGATGTTGAACCATCGTCACTTTTGCCGGCCAGTTTTCAACATTGAAAACTTCCAGTACGTATATGTAGCGATATGTCGTTGGATGTCCCACGCTGTCCCATAATGCAGTGCGATTACCACTGCTGTTTACTGGATGACGTCATTTTCGTTATATACCTGGGTGCACGTGAAACTCCCACACCACTCGGTTGGATCGCGACTCTCTTGTGGATCGGCCTGCTGTTACACTTGGACCATTGAAACAACATTGAGAAAAACACTGGACCACGCTACATTTTCATTCATCCCTGGACATCTGGTACGTACCATTATTCAGTCACTATTAATAAAGGGAATTTCGAATACAATTTCAAGCAGTTTAAGAAGTTATGATGAACTTCAGTCATATCACGCGTTGGAGAAATTTCCCTCAACTAGTATCCATTTGAAACAACAACAATGCAGATGCATTATTCAATTGAAAAACGAGTCGAAGTAGTTGTCTTGTTGGAGTGAAAACTTAGCGTTGGTGTGAAAACTTAGCGTTTAAATCGAGCATGTAGGCCTAGGTCGCATGTCGTTTTGAGCTGACCTGTTCTTTTGTGTAGCCATGGGTCGCGCCTCGCGGCCATGAACTTTAAAGATTATCCAGGCTACCAACACTTCTGTAGTGACCACTTTGTTTGAGGTACCACGAACGAAATTGCTTATATTCCCTCAACTAATACAATAAACATGCAGATGCATTGTTTAGTCGAAAACTAGTCAAAGTAGTGGTCTTGATGGAGTGAAAACAAAGCATTTCAATCGAGTATATAGGCCGTGGTTTTAACCGGTAGCTCTATACCCGGCTTGAGGGGGCTGGGCTTTGTAACGCTGTAGGCCTATACTGCCCTACAAAGCCAAAAGACCTTAACTCATCAGACTCATTACAGGCTTCTGCCTTGGTTTTCCCTTTGCTTTTGGAAGTTACGGTAAAAACGACGTCTTATTGTTACCAGAAAAAAAACAGAAATGACTCGAAATAATTCATCACATGATACAACTGATGTCCTCTGTTCCAAAAATGGCAATAACTCATGTTGACCTTAAGTGATATTAAGGTCTTTTGGCTTTGTAGGGCAGTATGGGTCGCAGCCATTAGAACATGACTCCAGACATTGTTAAAACATTGTTGGTATTAAAACAGAACTTTCTATAAAACAATTGTTTGAACTGTGTGTGTGTGTGTGTGTGTGTGTGTGTGTGTGTGTGTGTGTGTAAGGTTATTTCAAATGTAATGACGTAAATGTTGTTGTCTTTGTTCCCCCCATGTTTACCTCAATGGAACCTGAAGACCACTACCCCGTCATTCCCTCAAAAGGTACTGCAGACATTTATTTCTTTAGGGGAGAGAACATGGCTTCTTATTGGTCAAAAAGAAGACGTGTTGTGACAGCTACTGAAATGTCAGAAAGGCAGATTCTGTCCGATTTTGAGTCAGCTCTGGGTAATCCTGCTGCTCAAGTCTCTCCTTCAATTGCATCACCCAGGCCTGCATCATCAATGGGTTTAGATGAGGATGGTGGGGATTCTGTTGAGTTGGGAGGGTGCAGTGATGCAGAGTCTGACAGCAGTAGCATGTCTTCAGAGGGTGACAGTGACAGTCATATTGATGGTGACTCTTTTGAAGAGTCAGGGCTTCACCAAAAATTAAAACACTGGGCTGCATCATTCTCTGTGCCTTTGATTGCCATTACTGCTCTGTTGACCATTTTGAGAACAAGCCACCCTGAACTGCCCAAGGATGCTAGGACCTTATTGGGCACTAAGCCTACAGTACCATTACAGACCGTAGGTAATGGGGAATACTTCCATTTTGGCTTGGCAAAGGGAATTTTGTCCAAATTAAGCACCATCCATTTACCAGATGTTATTCAAACAATAAGAGTTCAATTTAACATCGATGGTCTCCCTATTTTCAAAAGCACCAGGCTTCAGTTTTGGCCTATTTTGGCACTGATTGATTGCGATTACACCAGAACACCATTTTTAGTTGGCATCTTTTGTGGCCCTGGAAAACCCTCCAATGTGTTTGATTATCTGACGCAGTTTGTTAAAGACCTCTCTGATCTGCTTTGCAATGGGGTAACATTTGGAGGTAGAAAGCTGAGGGTGGCCATTTCATCCTTCATTTGTGATGCTCCTGCTCGAGCATTTGTAAAACAAATTAAATGCCATAATGGGTACTCCGGATGCGATAAATGCCATCAGACTGGTATTTGGCAGAAAAAAATGACGTATCCTGAGACTGATGTTAGGCTAAGGTCAGACGAGGAGTTTGAAAATATGGTAGATGAGGACCACCACATCAACAGAAGTCCTCTGACGGGTCTGGTGAAAATGGTGTCTGCCTTCCCAATAGATTATATGCATTTATGTTGCCTTGGCGTTATGAAAAAGTTGATACATTTTTGGATGAGGGGGAAAAACTCTACAAGGCAGCCTACAAGAGCCATTAAAGCCATCTCCGAAAAGTTAATACAGCTTCGTCCCTATACTCCAGCTGAATTTGCACGGAAACCCCATGAACTCGCCGAAATTGATAGGTGGAAAGCGGCAGAGCTGCGCCAATTTATGATTTACAGTGGGCCATTAGTTCTGAGGGACATTCTTCCACAAGATCTCTATGAAAACTTCATGTTGTTTTCTGTGGCCATGTTTTTGCTACTCACACCAAACATTTCTGAAAGTATGGTTTGTTTTTCCGAAAAATTGTTAATGGCTTTTGTAAAGCATTTTGGAGAGGTGTATGGTAAAGACGAGATTGTGTTTAGCGTACATCAAACAATACATCTGACACATGAGTACCGCCAGTATGGTTCCCTAGACAACATCTCATCCTTTCCTTACGAGAATTATTTGGGTAAACTAAAAAAAATGCTACGCAAGCCATCTCAACCTTTACAACAGGTTGTCAAACGCCTTTCAGAGGAGCCAGTTTGTTTATTTCCACCACCACCTACACAACCACCCACACCAGGAGGGTCCATTACCCCAACACTTAAGTTCTGGCCAGCAATTTAAAAAAGTGCATTTCAATGATTTCTGTTTTTCTTCAAAGCAGGGCGATGATTGCCTAGTGATTAAAAATGAAATCGTAATGGTGAAAAACATAATTAAACATGGTGACTCTGTCTTTGTAGTTTACATGAAATTCAAGAGGAGGGAGTCATATTTCCACTATCCTTGCCCCTCCACGAGCATTGGCTGCTACAGAGTATTTGGCATAGACAGCTGCCTTAACGTTGACCGGCTTGAGGTTGTCCAGGGCAAATGTGTGTTGTTCCCAGATGGAGAGACCTTTGTGGCAATCCCTCTTCGTCACCATTCGTAAACCTATATGGGAAGAAAAAAAAAACACAAAAACACACACACACACACACACACACACACACACACACACACACACACACACACACACACACAAAGAAACACATCTTTACTTATGCATTAGAAGGAATCTGGACAGTTGGAGTACTCCAGCTGGATGGCAGGCACTAACTATCCTTTCCATGGAGTACTTTTTTTATTTTTTTTATTATAGATGGCATAGATTTGGAAACTTGTGGAATTCCAAGACCGGAGTGCAGCAGTTGTGCCGTCCAGCTGGGTGGTAGATGTTGACGGAGAAGTGGGATGCTACTGGCCACCCTTTGGCGGAAACAAAGCTGTGAAGGCCGCCATGAACTGCACCCCCCCGGGACAAGGATGGCAAGTCCATCAAAAAATAAGGGTGCTGGCAACCTGTGGTGAGCTGCATAGCTACTTCATTAAACCAATGACAATACTTCAATACTGCATTAAGCCAATTTCATTAAGACTGCCTTCCCTTTCAGGCACCTTTGCCAAAGCAAGACGTTACCTGACCCGATCACTTGAGGAAGGCTGCCTTACAGCAGACCTGCAATCGGATGATGGTGAGATGGGGCCAAGGAAAAGACGGTAAAAGTGTTTTCTTTTTTAAATCACAACTTGCAGTTATAAGTTCAATTACGGTTTCGTTTGTGTTTTGAGCTGTGTCAGTAAGGTCCTGGGTTTATTTTAAAGACCAAACAAAAGGTATTTGGAGGAGGACAGCGAGGAGGAGGCAGGACCAAGCCGTAGGGGGAGGAGGCCACCATCTATTGACGCCACTCAGCTGGACAGCGAGTGGCAATTCCCCTCCCTTAATGAAGGTGACTATCTGTACCACTTGTTGTTGTTGTTCTACTAAAGACCTAGAAGTTGTCTGAAATAATAATGCTTTTATTTCCGTCTTCAGACACCCAGCCAGGCCTGTTTCTTCACAGCCAGCCATTAACTCATGGTAACTATGCATTTCCTTTATTTATGCCAGAAATTAAAATACCAATGAGTAAGTGAAGATATGTTCTGATCAACTGACTGCTTACTATTTTTCAGATTCACCGTCGTCAGAAACCCCGCCAGGCCCTTTCCTTCACAGCCAGCCACTAACCCATGGTAACTATGCATTGCCTTGATTTATGCCATAAATGACTAAAAAAACAAAACAAAACAACAAACAAATATCTATGTAGATGCGTTTTGATCAACTGACTATACAATTTTTCAGATTCACCCCAGCCACGTCACCGCTTCCATGGTAAGTCAAAGAGGAAATCAATCAATCAACATGAAAATTGTGAATTTAGAACAGAAATTAAATTAAGGCGCACCTTGAAGTGAACTAAATTGTACTCTCTGATATTTCAGCCACACCTCTGCCATCGCAACAGGGGAACAATCAGTTGCTGCGTGGTGAGTCCACAACTGTAATCACTGGTCATAAATGACCAGTAATGTGAAATAAAAGTCCTAATGTTTGGTGTTACTTAACAGACATGGGCATCAGCACCGTCATTGCTCTCCTTGGCCAGCTGAGGGAGGAAAACCGACTGCTTACTATTTTTCAGATTCACCGTCTTCAGAAACCCCGCCAGGCCCTTTCCTTCACAGCCAGCCACTAACCCATGGTAACTATGCATTGCCTTTATTTATGCCAAAAACGACAACAAAACGACAAACAAATATCTATGTAGATGCATTTTGATCAACTGACTATACAATTTTTCAGATTCACCCCAGCCACGTCACCGCTTCCATTAAGTCAAAGAGGAAATCAATCAATCAACATGAAAATTGTAAATTTAGAACAGAAATTTAAATTAAGGCGCACCTTGAAGTGAACTAAATTGTACTCTCTGATATTTCAGCCACACCTCTGCCATCGCAACAGGGGAACAATCAGTTGCTGCGTGGTGAGTCATCAACTGTAATCACTGTTCAAAAATGACCAGCAATATGAAATAAAAGTCCTAATGTTTGGTGTCACTTAACAGACATGGGCATCAGCACAGTCATCGCTCTCCTTGGCCAGCTGAGGGAGGAAAACAGGGAGCTGAAGGGGGAAGTAGGAAGGCTGGCGCAAGAGGTCAGGGCCCTAAGGAGAGAGATGGGGAGACAAGACACACCCCAGACATCGCCCCTAATCAAGCTCCCACTCTCCACCATGGAGGAGTTTTTGGCAGCAGAGGCCCTGGTGAAGGAAGATGCCAAACAAAAGCAGCTAATGGTACTTATTGAGTCTTACCTTTCCTTTCCAGTCATCTGCAACACCTGCAAAAAGAAACACAAATACTTAATATCATTGTGAATCAATGAAACAATGATAAACACTGAATACTTTCTCATTATTGTCTTCATGCTACATTTTATTCTATCAGGTGTCTACCTTAGCCCTTTGTGGAGGAACCGACGTAGGGGTCACAGTGAGGCGGATGCTGCGTAGCCTCCTGGTCAACAGCTTGGCCAGCCAATTTAACTGGGCTGGAAAGGGGGAAAAACTCCGTTTAAGGACACCAAGATCCATGATGTCCTGTTTGGTAGGTTATGCATGTGCACAAAGCTGTAAAAGAGGGTAAAATAGTAAGCTGTCGCAAGTACTTGCACACTACTTCTAAACGTTCTTTGATAACTCCTTCACTAACTGTAACATTACGATTATAACGACAACGACAAACATATTGTGAAAGATGCAAAGGATTAAAAAGGATTAAGAAACTCACCAGGCGCCTTACTCAGAAAAAGCAGGTGTGCAGGCAAGTCCAGGGAGGCTGACTGAGTGACGAACGGTCCGGTAGTGGCATTTCTATTTCCGCTTTGTGTCAATGGGGAAATTAAAATGTTCTTTTTTTTTTAATCCTGTTTAAATTGTCACAAGATTCACATCTATGGTTTCTGATTTTTACATATATTTTCTGTACTAGTACCATTACTTGCCACCTACCACTAGAGTGTGACGTGCATAGTCTTAACAACTCAAACTTTAACAATTATCACCATGCAAAGTCTCAATGTTGTTTTGTTCTTTTTCTTTCAGATGCTCTACAAAAGCAGCTGCCAGGGAGCACACACGCTACTTTTAGTGACGCAATCAAGAAGTGGCTTAAGTATGCACCAGAGAGAGAAGGAGGGATAAGGAGACGTGAGGTAGGGTGGCATTTAGAAACCCATAGCCTACTGCTGACTTTCTTTATCAATGCTGCATCAAATTAATTTTGGTTATGTTTTTCTGTTTCCATGTACAGGTGTCTGCGCCGCAGGAGGAATAGGCCACAATTATAAATTATAAATAAATCATAAAATGTTTCTAAGAACTTGTTCAAGTGTGTTCTGTTCCTTATAAATGTTAAAAGTGATGCCTCATTAGATAGCTTGACAAACATTAGGAGAGGTGCATTGTTGCATGCATTTTTATATCCTGTTGTACATAAAACAGGACGTAGCCTACGCACATTGATATAAATTAAGTTTCACTTTCATGGTTGAAGTATGCATGTGTGTGTTCATCCTAGGCAAGAGCCCTGATGCTTTATTGTTAGCTAGTTTAATTTAGCCTGTTTTGCTTAATTTGTAGCCTTCCTGTTGTACATAAAACAGGAAGTAAAGTTGGATGAATCATCGCCGAAAATTAAACTGTAAATCGACTGAAATCCGTAGTTGAATAAAGGGTGAAAGGGGGTCTATTCTCTGTCGGCCACCATCCACTTTTCAACGTCGTTTCAATGCAAACTCGTATGAGCAAAGTGGTGTTGAATCAACGCCGGTGATCCACGATGATTCGACGGCGTATGGTCGAAGAACATGCCGATGATTCCCCGTCGAATCAACGCCCTTTTGCTATCTGTTTTGTCTTACAAAACAGTGGTCTGCGCCAGACAGTTTGTAGCCATACAGTCTGTTAGAGTAAGCCTAACAGCTTGAACACGGACCTGCCAATGTTGCCAGATTGGGGGGTTTTAAGTGCTTTTTGGCGGATTTGAACATGTTTTGGGCTGGAATACGTCAGCAGTATCTGGCAACAGTATAGCTCTTCTTCATGACGACAACCGGAAGTGTACCAACACGATGGGGCGTGTAGCGCCACGTGTGGCTCGGGTGCACAATGCACCTTGCACAATAGCCCGATTTCACTTGTGCATGTAGGATTGGATTTCTCTGGCCCTTTGCTCGATTACCGACAGTAGCTCGATTTGGATGCGCATGTAAACGTACTGAGTGTGGTCAGAAACCTTGGTGTCATGTTGGATAGCTCTTTGAATTTTAATAAACAAATCAATAATGTGGTCAAAGGCAGTTTTTATCAGCTGCGTTCAATAGCCAAACTTAAGCCCCTCCTATCTCATAATAATCTGGAAACTCTTATTCATGCTTTTATCTCCTCCCGACTTGACTATTGTAATTCACTTTATGCTGGTATTAGTCAGTCCAACATTTCCAGACTACAACTAGTTCAAAATGCAGCTGGTAGATTCTTAACAGGCACAAAGAAGAAAGACCACATCACTCCAGTTTTAGCCCGACTGCATTGGCTTCCTGTAAAGTACAGAATTGATTTTAAAATTCTACTGTTTGTTTTTAAAGCACTTAATGGTCTAGCTCCATCTTACATTATTGAGCTCTTACATCCACATTCCGCTTTTACATGTCTTAGGTCATCCTCACAGAATCTACTTGCTGTCCCTCGCACCCGCCTCAAGACCAGAGGGGACCGAGCTTTTTCTGTAGCTGCTCCCAGACTCTGGAACTTTCTCCCCCCTCATGTCAAGTCATGTCCCACCATTTCTAGTTTTAAATCTTCTCTCAAGACCCATTTCTTCTCCCTTGCTTTTAACTCAGTTTGAGGCCCCTTTAATTTTCTTTTTATTATTGTTTTTATTATTATTTTTATTTATCCATCTATTTTTACCTCTTCTCTTTTTTGTGATTTTTCCTTTTTTACAACTTTGTACTGCTTTTATTATTTGTTCTTGTACTATTATCATTGTTGTTATTATATATTCTCTTATGTACAGTGGTGCTTGAAAGTTTGTGAACCCTTTAGAATTTTCTATATTTCTGCATAAATATGATCTAAAACATCATCAGATTTTCACACAAGTCCTAAAAGTAGATAAAGAGAACCCAGTTAAACAAATGAGACAAAAATATTATACTTGGTCATTTATTTATTGAGGAAAATGATCCAATATTACATATCTGTGAGTGGCAAAAGTATGTGAACCTCTAGGATTAGCAGTTAATTTGAAGGTGAAATTAGAGTCAGGTGTTTTCAATCAATGGGATGACAATCAGGTGTGAGTGGGCACCCTGTTTTATTTAAAGAACAGGGATCTATCAAAGTCTGATCTTCACAATACATGTTTGTGGAAGTGTATCATGGCACGAACAAAGCAGATTTCTGAGGACCTCAGAAAAAGCGTTGTTGATGCTCATCAGGCTGGAAAAGGTTACACAACCATCTCTAAAGAGTTTGGACTCCACCAATCCACAGTCAGACAGATTGTGTACAAATGGAGGAAATTCAAGACCATTGTTACCCTCCCCAGGAGTGGTCGACCATCAAAGATCACTCCAAGAGCAAGGCGTGTAATAGTCAGCAAGGTCACAAAGGACCCCAGGGTAACTTCTAAGCAACCGAAGGCCTCTCTCACATTGGCTAATGTTAATGTTCATGAATCCACCATCAGGAGAACACTGAACAACAATGGTCTGCATGGCAGGGTTGCAAGGAGAAAGCCACTGCTCTCCAAAAAGAACATTGCTGCTCATTTGCAGTTTGCTAAAGATCACGTGGACAAGCCAGAAAGCTATTGGAAAATGTTTTGTGGATGGATGAGACCAAAATAGAACTTTCTGGTTTAAATGAGAAGCGTTATGTTTGGAGAAAGGAAAACACTGCATTCCAGCATAAGAACCTTATCCCATCTGTGAAACATGGTGGTGGTAGCATCATGGTTTGGGCCTGTTTTGCTGCATCTGGGCCAGGACGGCTTGTCATCATTGATGGAGCAATGAATTCTGAATCATACCAGCAAATTCTAAAGGAAAATGTCAGGACATCTGTCCATGAACTGAATCTCAAGAGAAGGTGGGTCATGCAGCAAGACAACGACCCTAAGCACACAAGTCATTCTACCAAAGAATGGATAAAGAAGAATAAAGTTAATGTTTTGGAATGGCCAAGTCAAAGTCCTGACCTTAATCCAATGGCAATGTTGTGGAAGGACCTGAAGCAAGCAGTTCATGTGAGGAAACCCACCAACATCCCTGAGTTGAAGCTGTTCTGTACGGAGGAATGGGCTAAAATTCCTCCAAGCCGGTGTGCAGGACTGATCAACAGTTACCGCAAACGTTTAGTTGCAGTTATTGCTGCACAAGGGGGTCACACCAGATACTGAAAGCAAAGGTTCACATACTTTTGCCACTCACAGATATGTAATACTGGATCATTTTCCTCAATAAATAAATGACCAAGTATAATATTTTTGTCTCATTTGTTTAACTGGGTTCTCTTTATCTACTTTTAGGACTTGTGTGAAAATCTGATCATGTTTTCGGTCATATTTAAGCAGAAATATAGAAAATTCTAAAGGGTTCACAAACTTTCAAGCACCACTGTATTTATTCCAGCTGTAATTCTGTGGTGCCTCAGCTCTGAGCTATAAGCCTAGCTAGGCTATGTTTTTAAGTTTATTACTAGCTATGCCTGTAAAGCACTTTGGGTCAACTCCTGTTGTTTTGTAAATGTGCTATATAAATAAATTGACTTGATTTGACATGGATATATTAGAAGATGAAAATGAGGGTGGCGATGGGTAACATAAGATTCTGCACGCCTTCTTCATTCTATCCTGGATCTGCCATCGCGTGCAGCCAAAGTTACTGTCACCGTCCATTTTTTTGAAGCATTATTTTGTCTGTGTATTACATTTTAAGTAATATAATTCTAGCGGGTGGCACGGTGGTGTAGTGGTTAGCGCTGTCGCCTCACAGCAAGAAGGTCCTGGGTTCGAGCCCCGGGGCCGGCGAGGGCCTTTCTGTGTGGAGTTTGCATGTTCTCCCCGTGTCCACGTGGGTTTCCTCCGGGTGCTCCGGTTTCCCCCACAGTCCAAAGACATGCAGGTTAGGTTAACTGGTGACTCTAAATTGACCGTAGGTGTGAATGTGAGTGTGAATGGTTGTCTGTGTCTATGTGTCAGCCCTGTGATGACCTGGCGACTTGTCCAGGGTGTACCCCGCCTTTCGCCCGTAGTCAGCTGGGATAGGCTCCAGCTTGCCTGTGACCCTGTAGAAGGATAAAGCGGCTAGAGATAATGAGATGAGATGAGATAATTCTAGTGGTTTGTGAAGGAGTAGTGTCTTCTACAGTCCCTGACAAGTCTTGTCGCTTGGGTACAAGTTGACCTTAAGTGCCCCTCAAATATATGTCTAATCAATTTTTTTTTTTACAAGAAATGGCTAATTTCAATCCCAACAGCTTTTGAAATAATGTTTTGGTGCCAAACGAAACTGCTGAAAAGCATTCTAATGTTCACAGCTTGGTAAAGCCCACTGAGTCAGTTTTTGGAAAGACAAAAGTCTTGTCGCCTTGTCATATGATGCACCCAATCCTAGACTACAGCCTCACCTGTGATCAATAATTGATCAATCAATTAGTGGGTGTGTATAAAAAGAACCCCAGCATATCAGACCTTCACATCAATTGCAACTTGACCTCTGACAACATGCCTAAGATTCACCCTGAGACCAAAGCATTGATTATCAAGAGGCTGAAGACCAGATCCACTGCTGAGGTGGCTGACACCTTCAATGTGTCTCAGCGTCAAGTACAAAGAATAAGAAAAATATTTGAAGAGTTTGGAGATGTTTTTGACAAGCCCAAGTCCAGCAGACCCTGCAAGACAACTGCTCGGGAGGACCGTTTGTTGGCTCGAAAATCCAAGGCCAGCCCCCTTTCCACTGCAGCAGAGCTCCACCAGGCCTGGTCACCTCAAGTCCCCATGTCAACCAGAACAGTTTGTAGAATTCTGTCTCGAAATGGCCTTCATGGTCAAATCAGTGCCCAGAAACCAGCACTAAACAAAAGGCAATTAAGAAAACGTGTGGCATTTGCCAAGGCCCACAGCCTGCTAAAAGGATGGATGCTGGAAAAGTGGCAGAAGGTGGATTTCTCAGATGAATCTTCAGTTGAATTACATCACAGCCGCCGCAAATATTGCAGGAGACCTACTGGAGCCCGCATGGATCCGAGATTCACCCAGAAAACAGTTAAGTTTGGTGGCGGAAAAATCATGGTCTGGGGTTACATCCAGTATGGGGGTGTGCGAGAGACTTGCAGGGTGGAAGGCAATATCAATAGCCGAAAATATCAAGAAGTATTAGCTACCTCCTACATTCCCAACCATAAAAGGGGTCAGATTTTGCAGCAGGATGGTGCTCCATCGCATACTTCCATCTCTACATCAAAGTTCAAGGCGAAGAAGATCAAGGTGCTCCAGGACTGGCCAGCCCAGTCACCAGACATGAACATCATTGAGCATGTCTGGGGTAGAATGAAAGAGGAAGCATGAAAGATGAAACCAAAGAATCTTGATGGACTCTGGGAGGCATGTAAGACTGCTTTCTTTGCTATTCTTGATGACTTCATCAATAAATTGTATGAATCATTGTCAAACCGCATGGATGCAGTCCTTCAAGCTCATGGAAGTCATACAAGATATTAAATATGGATCTCACAGCACCACTACTTAATTCACTGATGTTATGCAACATATTTTTGTATTTGAAGTAAATTATTTGTTCAATTTTCACATTACTCTCTGTAGGCGACAAAACTTTTGTCTTGCCAAAATCTGACCTTTCTTTGTTCATTAAATGATCAATCTTTCTTCAGTGAAGCAAATTTATTCTAGTATATTAAACATAATTTGGGAGGGTTTTAGCTTTCATATGAGCCATTTCTAAAACCAGTGGATTAATTAAAAGTCAGGTTATAAGCTGTTGTTTCTACAAAATGGATAAGTGACAAGACTCTTGTCAGGGATTGTACAGTGTCTTGCAAAAGTATTCATCCCCCTTGGTGTTTGTCCTGTTTTGTCGCATCACAAGCTGGAATTAAAATGGATTTTTTGGGGGGTTAGCACCATTTGATTTACACAACATGCCTACTACTTTAAAGGGGAAAATTGTTGTTTTATTGTGACACAAACAATGATTAAGTTGAAAAAAACAAATCTGGAGCGTGCATAGGTATTCACCCCCCAAAGTCAATACTTTGTAGAGCCACCTTTTGCCGCAATTACAGCTGCAAGTCTCTTGGGGTGTGTCTCTATTAGCTTAGCACATTGAGACACTGGGATTTTTGCCCATTCCTCAAGGCAAAACTGCTCCAACTCCTTCAAGTTAGATGGGTTGTGTTGGTATACAGCAATCTTCAAGTTATGCCACAGATTCTCAATTGGATTGAGGTCTGGGCTTTAATTAGGCCATTCCAAGACATTTAAATGTTTCCCTTTAAACCACTCCAATGTAGCTTTAGCAGTATGTTTAGGGTCATTGTCCTGCTGGAACGTGAGCCTTCGTCCCAGTCTCAAACCTCTGGCTGACTCAAACAGGTTTTCCTCAAGAATTGCCCTGTATTTAGTGTCATCCATCTTTCCTTCAGTCCTGACCAGCTTTCCTGTCCCTGCAGATGAAAAACATCCCCACAGCATGATGCTGCCACCACCATGCTTCACTGTAGAGATGGTGTTCTCAGGGTGTTGGGTTTGCGCCACACATGGCATTTCCCATGATGGCCAAAAAGATCAATTTTAGTCTCATTTGACCAGAGGATCTTCTTCCATGTGTTTGGGGAGTCTGCCACATGCTGTTGGGCAAACTCCAAAGGTGCTTTCTTAAACAATGGCTTTTTTCTGGCCACTCTTCCATAAAGCCCCGCTCTGTGGAGTGCATGGCTTAAAGTGGTCCTATGGACAGATACTCCCATCTCCACTGTGGATCTTTGCAGCTCCTTCAGTGTTATCTTTGGTGTTTTTGTTGCTTCTCTGATTAATGCCCTCCTTGCCCGTTCTGTGAGTTTTAGTAGGTGGCCTTCTCTTGTCAGGTTTGTAGTGGTGCCATATTCTTTCCATTTTGGTATAATGAATTTAATGGTGCTCCGTGGGATATTCAAAGTTTGGGATATTTTCTATAACCCAACCCTGATCTATACTTCTCCACAACTTTGTCTCTGACCTGTTTGGAGGCTCCTTGGTTTTCATGTTGCTTGCTTAGTCGTGTTGCAGAGTCAGGGTCCTTCCAGAACAGGTTGATTTATCCGGACATCATGTGACAGATCATGTGACACTTTGATGGCACACAGGTGGATCTTAATCAACTAATTATGTGACTTATGAAGTGAATTGGTCGGACCAGCTCTTATTTAGGGGTTTCATACAAAAGGGGGTGAATACCTATGCACACTCCAGATTTCTGTTTTTTCATCTTAATTATTGTTTGTGTCACAATAGAACAACAATTTTCACCTTTAAAGTGAAAAGCATGTTGTGTAAATCAAATGGTGCTAACCCCCAAAATCTACATTTTAATTCCAGCTTGTAATGCAACAAAACAGGACAAACACCAAGGGGGATCAATACTTTTGCAAGACACTGTAATTTCATTATTAATTTATTATTAAACATAGCCGTGATTTCTACTTTTTTTTGTATTTTAAAATTTTTTATTATTATTTTTTTATGAATTGACTTCACCAAGTATTTAAGTGATCTCTGATCAGAGTCAGTCAGGATATTTTTCCAACCACATTTTTTCCGTGAAGTTGACGGTTCATAACTGTCCTTCCATGGTTTAATAATGCATTGTACAGTTCTTCACCCAATTCTAGTCATTTCAATAATCTCCTTAGTTGCTTTCTTTGCTTCATGCAGGTCAATAATTTGATCTTCTGAAACACAGTAACATCTTTTCCATGAGTACAGGACACGTCTTCCAACATGTTTGCTTAAGAAATGAGAAGCTCCTCACTGCATCAGTTAGGGTTCAAAGAATTGTTACCAGCTGAAACACATTAACCACTGCAGTAAATATCCAGGGGCGGCACGGTGGTGTAGTGGTTAGCGCTGTCGCCTCACAGCAAGAAGGTCCGGGTTCGAGCCCCGCGGCCGGCGAGGGCCTTTCTGTGCTGAGTTTGCATGTTCTCCCCGTGTCCGCGTGGGTTTCCTCCGGGTGCTCCGGTTTCCCCCACAGTCCAAAGACATGCAGGTTAGGTTAACTGGTGACTCTAAATTGACCGTAGGTGTGAATGTGAGTGTGAATGGTTGTCTGTGTCTATGTGTCAGCCCTGTGATGACCTGGCGACTTGTCCAGGGTGTACCCCGCCTTTCGCCCGTAGTCAGCTGGGATAGGCTCCAGCTTGCCTGCGACCCTGTAGAATAGGATAAAGCGGCTAGAGATAATGAGATGAGATGAGTAAATATCCAATCAAAGGCTCTTATGTATTTGCATATTTAAATCCAAATGGGATTTTTTTTTTTGTTGGGTAGTGACTTTTTTGCCCATATTTATGGTTTCCTAAAGTTCAGGCTTCAAATCCATAGCAACATTCGATAAGTTTTCAAGACCATTCCACATTTTATTGGAATTTTTCTCATCTGAATTTCAACTGCAAATTACTTTGCTCTACAGCAGACTCTGCCAGGCCTTTCAGAACCATTCTTCTTCCTCCGAACCAATTCGATATATTCTCTAAGGGTATTATTCATTTATGCATCTTAAAGCACATTATTCACTGACTACTATGAATTATTCAGGTACTGGGAAAAGCCGTGTAGTAATGACAGTGAGGAATGTAAGTCTGGACCCACCTTGGGCTCTTGGGAGTTTAAAGAGTTAGTTTTTGAATACAGACAACGTTGTGAGCAACGAAATAGCTTACATATTTGGGTAATTATTACCACTAGAGAAAATTTCATCCTGAAGAAGAGCAGAGAGAAACGTACCTAGTCCAGAGGCTCAATCAAAAAGGTGTTTATTAACATACTGATTGACAATTACAGATACAGCACTTCATATACTTCATCATTCAAATACATAATTGCTTATGGAGAAAAGGTTATTAATCTATGTCTTATTCTGAAATCTAACAAAGTAGGAGGAAAGATGGGTTTAGATGAAAAAAAAAATAGAAACTTAAAAAACTGAAACCTGATGGAAAGGTGAGCAATGCATTACATACAGGGTCATCACTGTACCCTCAAAAATATAATGGAGGCTAAATCATGAGTTAAATATGAGTGCAAATGATCAACAATTAAAACTGAAGTCAACCAAAATGTGAAAACATAATACAGATACAAAATAATGCTGTTAATAAGAGGGAAGATAAACTACAAGTAAAAATTCGACTTCACCGGTTGTATATAAATACACTGAAACTTTGTTAAAGATGACATTTCTATGACAGCGTATTAAAGCCATTAGGGTCTTATTATGGCAATGACCAAAGTCAGACATTTACAAGAAAAAAAGTTGGATATTTGCTGAGATTATAAAGTCATAAATTTGCGTGGGGAAAAAAAAAACCCTTAGGAATTCAGAGATTAAAAAGTCAGAAATGTGTGAGAAAAAAAAAATTGAAATTCCCAGATTAAAAAGTCACAAATGTACGAGAAAACAAAACACTTGGTGTTTGTCAGTGAACCAGACAATTTCAACTTCTTTCTCAGAATGCACTGCAGCCAGGAAGCTGGGATGCATAAGAGTTTTTTTTTTTTTCTCATAATTTGTGACTTATTAATCTTGGAATTTCTGAATTTTTTTTCTTGCAAATTCATGCCTTTATAATCTCTGAGAATATCTGAGTTTTTTTCTTATAAATGTACCACTTTAATCTCATAAATTCTGAGGTTTTTTTTCTCAGAATATTACCCCTTGCCTCAGCAGCATTATTCGTTTATTTATCCATCCATCCATCCATCCATCCATCCATCCATCCATCCGGGCGGCATGGTGGTGTAGTGGTTAGCACTCTCGCCTCACACTGAGAAGGTCCTGGGTTCGAGCCCAGCGGCTGGCAAGGGCCTTTCTGTGTGGAGTTTGCATGTTCTCCCCATGTCTGTGCGGGTTTCTTCCGGATGCTCCGGTTTCCCCCACAGTCCAAAGACATGCAGGTTAGGCTAATTGGTGACTCTAAATTGACCGTAGGTGTGAGTGTGAATGGTAGTTTGTCTCTATGTGTCAGCCCTGCGATGACCTGGCGACTTGTCCAGGGTGTACCCCGCCTCTCGCCCATAGTCAGCTGGGATAGGCGCCAGCTTGCCTGCGACCATGTAGAACAGGATAAGCAGCTACAGAAAATAATCCATAACTGCTTATCTTGTGCAGGATTGCAAGCAAGCTGGAGCCTATTCCAGCTGACTACGGGCGAGAGGCGGGGTACACCATGGACAAGTTGCCAGGTCATCGCAGGGCTGACACATAGAGACAAACAACCATTCCCACTCACATTCACATCTACGGGCAATTTAGAGCCACCAATTAGCCTAACCTGCATGTCTTTGGAATGTGGGGGAAACCAGAGCACCTGGAGGAAACCCACACAGACATGGGGAGAACATGCAAACTCCACACAGAAAGGGCCCTGTCAGCCACCGGACTCAAACCCAGAACCTTCTTGCTGTGAGGCAACAGTGCTAACCACTACATGACCGTATTGCCTTATTTATTGCTTACAATGACCCCAATCTGCCATTATAAATTTGTGTGATGAATTTCTGGACTAAGAAAGCAAGCGTCTAATGATCAGCTTACCTAGAAGTGTATTTCATTAATGTAAAAGATGAAAGGCACAAACCCTGAAACAGAACTACACACACTTTATTAGGAACACCCGTACATCCACCTGCTGTTTGATGCAGTTCTCTAATCAGCTGATCCCTTGACAACAGCACGATGCATCGAATCATGCAGATACAAATAAAGTTAATGTTCACAATGTTCAAACGTCAGAATGGGAAAAATTGTGATCTCAAAGTGTGATTTTCTTTCACTGTGGCATGGGTGTTGGTTTGAGCCAGATGGACTGGTTTGAGTATTTCAGAAACTGCTGATCTCCTGGTATTTTCACACACAACAGTCTCTAGAGTTTACACAGAATGGTGTGAAAAACATCGAGTGACTGAGCTACAGTTCTGTGGGTGGAAACAAACACCTTGTTGAGAAGAGAGGTCAGAGGAAAATGACCAGTTTGGTTCAAGCTGCCAGGAAGGAACTCATACCGGTATAGTAACTCATATAATCACTCTTTACAACAGTGGTGAGCAGAAAAGCATCTTAGCATGCAACAGCAGAACAACACACTAAGGTGGGGTTTACATTAGACCGTATCAGCGGATCATCAGATTAACGTTTTTAAAAACGATTAGCGTGCACACAGCAACGCCAATACACGATTCGCATGCACACAGCAACGCCAATACACGGATACGCTAATCACATGACTAATTCGGCACGTAAGTTGAGAAATGTGTCAGTGCGGCTCATCGCTTCCTCCTCAGCGGCTGCGCTCAAAATCACTCCGCCCTGAACAGCGAGTGCCCTCTGGAGGATGCGCACTCCGGGCCTGCGCAGCTCACACAGCGCGCGAGGTAAGCGCACGAGCAGTGATTCGGGACTGAGCCGCTGTGCGCAAGTCACTTACCACTTGCAAGTGGAAGGATGGCAAGCCTAAAGACAATCATAACTACACAATGGGCAGTATTTGCATCAGTATTTGCAGTATTTTCATACTTTTATACTCTTTAATGAAAGGTGATACAAGGCGGAAGTCCGCGCCGTTTTTCAGCAGTCGCGTCACATGACCAACGCCAGCGAATCAGGAAGGTGGATGTCACAGTGACGTTGTCCAATGACAACGCCAGCTAGAGCTCAGCACAGCGTATCCGCGTATCCACGTATTCTCAATGTTTACACAGCACCGGACCAGACACGATCTGGATTGAATACGTGGACCCTGGCGGATTCCTGTTTCCCGGCGTTTCCAGGCGTTTTAATGTAAACGGACAGTGCATCCGCGAAGAAAACGAGACAGATACGGTCTAATGTAAACTTGGCCTGAGTTCCACTCCTGCAGCCAAGAACGGGAATCTTAGAATCAAGAACAAGTTCCTATTAAAGTGGCCAGTGAGTGTATTTTCTGATAACAGCACACTCCAAGTGTTTAATTTCTTGCCTATTGATATGATGTGATCAAATCGTCTCACTCGGTTCAAATCCATGATAAAAGCTAGCAAAGATATTAGCACCATTTCCATCAAACATTATTATGTAAACTCTTCAAAGACATTTTTGGAAATACTGTACTGTTAGGTTATACTCATGTTAACCTGATGGCTCAGAAATTTGGTGAACTTAATGAAAACACATAAATTTATCCTTAGTGAGGTCTTTATTCTGCTCAAGGTCATGGTCGAGTCAGAACCTAGCCCAGGTGCAAGGCAGTAATACATGACAGGACATGACATACTCATATTCATATGTACGTACGCCACTGGGTCATTAGAGAAGTCCATATACTTACCACCATGGATTTGGGAGGTGGGAGGAGACCAAAGAACCTGCAGAAAACCAAGAGACACTGGTAGAACATGTAAAACTCCATAGCAGCTCAGGATCAAGTAGGATCAAACCATAGACCCTTGAGACCCAAGGCAACAACCAACCTTCAACCCTTGGCTGCACCAGCGTACCACCCACGTATGAATACCAACAATTTCTTGGAATGACTTTGGTGACCAGACACTATTAAGAGTCCATTTCCTCACCTTAAACAGCTGGAGCTTAAAAATTATTTCTTATATTTTTAATGAGTCACCTTTAGCCACTGGACTCAGCAAGGTCTCCATCACACACATTATCAGAGATACAGCTCAGTGGAGGTACATGGACAAAAAAAAAAAATGCCATTGAGTCTTTTTAATGACTTCATAGTAATATAAATCTAATATTCCCAACATCGCATGAGGAAAATGATCAGGAGATTTCAACAAGACTCCCCCAAAAATTCTCAATTCCATGTGACATGGCTGTGATTTAAATATCATTTTTATAGGGGCATTTTTATTATAATATGAACATATGGAAATGCATTCAGCAAACTGAAGGTTGTTTGTGTTTAAATGCTGTTTACCAAGGCTACATCTCTTCGGTGTAAGTGCTACAGCTGATAGCATTCATGATTCTCAGAAGCTTGCGCATTCAGGAATGGCTGTCCTGTGAGGAGCTGGTCTCGGTGGTGATTCACAGAGATCAGGGTCGTAACCCCTCTGCCTGCAGTCTGTTGCCTCGGCATGGCTGATTGATTACTGGTCTCTTACAGCTCAGGAGAAGTTGATTATGATGGTGTGTGCTAAAGGCCCTCTAAAAAGGGGACTCAACCCAATTTTGATGCCATGAATGGGTCATTTTTGGGTCATACAAATCAAGAGCTTCAGTTAATGTTCACTTCAAACACCAGAATGGGAAAAATTGTGCTCTCTAAGTGTGACTTTCTTTTACTGTGGCATGGGTGTTGGTTTGAGCCAGACGGACTGGTTTGAGTATTTCAGAAACTGCTGATCTCCTGGGGTTTTCACAAACAACAGTTTCTGCACAGAATGGTGTGAAAAACAAAAAAACAGTGAGTGAGTGACAGTTCTGTGGGTGGAAACAAATGCCTTGTTGATAAGAGAGGTCAGAGGAAAATGGGCAGATTGATTCGAGCTGCCAGGAAGGATATAGTAACTCAATCACTCTTTACAACCATGGTGAACAGAAAAGCATCTTAGCATGCAACAGCAGAAGAGCACATTGGGTTCCACTCCTGCAGCCAAGAACAGGAATCTTAGAATCAAGAACAAGTTCCTATTAAAGTGACGGGTGAGTGTATTTCCCCCTATTATTATAAATAAATGATTTCCCCTATTATTATAAATACTATTATAAATAGTCCTGGGTATAACTTTAAACTGCAACTGGTGGTGAGTCTCAGGTCTGGAAGGACTTGAGTATTGGGGAAAGTGGAGTTACCCCTTCATCACCATTGCTCCCAGGTCCGCTCAGACCCGAAGTGGTGGCATCTGCCTGGGTTCCAGCTATGGGTTAAATAGTACATCACCAATAATGTACTGGCAGCAGGGTGCTTTTCAGTGCAATGTGGCAGATGAACCCAACAGGGCCAATGGCACACCATCAGATGGCATGTGGAAGAGCCATTCAAATGGCCAATGGATGGCACCCCTTGGCAAGTCAGTTGTCACTGCAGGGCAACTTCCATACCCGTCAGGTCTGTGGCACTTTTGTGCACCACTTGGCATCAGGTCTGGAGGTCCAGAGAGACAACAAGATGGGAGCACAACATCATTTGTCTTACCTTAGAATGCAAGGCACTTCGTTAGGAGAGGAGAATAGTATGCGAGAGCTCACAAGGCCAGACATTTCCATGGCAGCTCGGCCAGGCCGTCAGTGCCACCGCTGCGGGCGACTCTGTTCTCTGGTGCAGGCCTCGTGGCCCATCTGTGTTTCTGCGCATCCTAATGAAGCAGTCATCATTGCTAGCGATGGACAGCTGATGACAATTATTATATAAAAACTAATATTGGGGGCTGCATATCAGCTCAGTTTGTGAAAAAACCTGTTTAGTACCAGTTAATTAACCAGGTAGATAATTAAATTTGCAAAGGAATGTTCAAAAAGCACATATAGTTGTGATGGTTAGGTGTCCACACAGTTTTGGCCATATAGTGTATCATAATGAATTTATATCATACACTTCATTCATGTTCTCATCACATGGGGTGCCAATTTAATGGAGCTAAAATAATCAAGCCCTCAACCTGGTGAACAGTTTATGGTTGTACAGATTATTATTGGGGCCCATGGAATCCCGATTGGAATCTGCAACGTTTAGGTTTGGGGTCTGTATGGATTATTGTTGGAGCCTTCTGGTAATTGTACATAAATCTGTGTGTGTTAGGGTTGGAGTCCACGGAGATCAGGATTACAGTCTGCAGGGTCTATGGTTTGGGTCTCCAGGAGTTAGTATTAAAACCCATTGGGATTCAGGTTGGACTCTTGGGGATAATGATTGGAACCTGCAAGGTTTAGGGTTGAGGTCTGTGGAAACTAGGTTAGAATATGCAAACATTATATTCTTCTCAGATTAAGATTGAAGTATTTTGGTATTAGGGCTTGGATCTGTACAGATTATGGTTAGGGTCTGCAGGAATAAAGATTTGAGTCTGCAGGGATCCTGATTAGAGGCTTCTGGCAATAAGATTGTAGTCTTTTGAGATAAGCTTATGATCTGGGGGATTATGGTTGGAGTCTTTGGAAATTATGGTTGTAGTCTTTTGGGATTAGGCTTGAGATGTGATTATGGGGTGGCATGATGGTGTAGTGGTTATCACTGCTGCCTCACAGCAAGAAGGTTTTGGGTTCAAGCCCAGTGGTTGACAGGGGTCTTTCTGTGTGGAGTTTGCATGGTCTGCCCAGGTTTCCTTTGTGTGCGCCGGTTTCCCCCACCATCCAAATACATGCAGTTAGGTTAATTGGCTACCCTAAATTGTGTGAAGGTGTGTGTGAATGGTTGTTTCCCAAGCCCAGAAATGGGAGGGTTGTGGCAGGAAGGATATTGGGTGTAAAATTCTGCTCCAATTAATATGACATGTGGATCAGTAGGGTTCACATGGACCCTGACCTCACAGTAGTGCTGGACAAGGAAGAAGAAGAACTTGCGGTCTGATTATGGTTGGAGCCTGCAAGAACAAGGGTTTGAATCTATAGGGATTAGGATTAGACTCTGGAGTGATTAGGGTTGGAAGCTGTTGTCAGAAGATTTCATACAAGGACATGACTGTCATGACAATATTGGGCTTTCAGTGATTTCACTCTGTGGCTGACTATACATCACACATCTTTACAAGAAAAGAAACAAGAATTTGGTGTGTGTTTGCGTTCATTATCCTGTTGTAACTTCCAAATATGTTCAAGTTTCTGATGGTCTGAAGTTGTTGAAGAATTCTGAGTTAGTCCTCCTTCTTCATGATTCCATCCACTTCATGCAATGCACTGGTTCCACTGGAAGCAAAACAGTCCCAGAACATGATGCTACCACCACCATGCTGAACATTTGGTCCAGTGTTCCTCTGTACTTCTGGTCAAATGACTTATTCTTTGTCTCATCTGACCATAAAACTTTCCTCCATAAGGTTTTTTTCTTTGTCCATGTGGTCAGCTGCAAACTTGAGTTGATTTTGAAGGTGTTGATTTTGGAGCAGGGGCTTCTTTCTTGGACAGCAGCCTCTCAGTCCATAGTGATGTAAAAGTCACTTGACTGTATGCAGTATTTCAGCATCTTCCAGTTCATGGCAGGCCGGTTCCTTGGTGGTTCCTGGATTGTTCCTGACCATTCAAACCAATCTCCTCTCAGATGAGAGGGACAGTTTGAGTCTTCTTCCAGCAAAGTGCCATAACTAAGTGGGTGTAAACAAATATTTGACCCTGTATGTATAATTTTGACCATGTGTTGATTTCAGAAAACCCAAAATAAAATAAAACTTCCATCCATCCATTATCCATAACTGCTTATCCTGTGCAGGGTCACAGGCAAGCTGGAGCCTATCCCAGCTGACTATGGGCAAGAGGCAGGGTACAGTATACCCTGGACAAGGTGCCAGGCTGACACACAGAGATAAACAACCATTCACACTCACATTCATAAATACAGTCAATGTAGAGCCACCAATTAGTCTAACCTGCATGTCTTTGGACTGTGGGGGAAACTGGAGCACCCGGAAGAAACCCATGCAGACACAGGGAGAACATGCAAACTCCACATGCCCCTGTTGGCCAGTGGGCTCAAACTCAGAACCTTCTTGCTGTGAGGTGACAGTGCTGACCACTACACCACCGTGCCACCCTAAATCAAAAATTGTGCACCAAATTCTCTCTCTCATTATCTCTAGCCACTTTATCCTTCTACAGGGTCGCAGGCAAGCTGGAGCCTATCCCAGCTGACTATGGGCGAAAGGCGGGGTACACCCTGGACAAGTCGCCAGGTCATCACAGGGCTGACACATAGACACAGACAACCATTCACACTCGCATTCACACCTATGGTCAATTTAGAGTCACCAGTTAACCTAACCTGCATGTCTTTGGACTGTGGGGGAAACCGGAGCACCCGGAGGAAACCCACGTGGACACGGGGAGAACATGCAAACTCTGCACAGAAAGGCCCTCGCCGGCCCCGGGGCTCGAACCCAGGACCTTCTTGCTGTGAGGCGACAGTGCTAACCACTACACCACCGTGCCGCCCTGTGTACCAAATTCTTTTTTTTTATTAAATATGTATGTTGTACAATCATTCTGCCACAAAAAAAAAAAAAACAGTTCAAAGAAATTATTGAAAACCCAATATAGTCATGACGTTCATGTCCATGTATGTAAACTTCATGTCTGGAAACAATGTCAATACTTATCTACACTACCTTTATAATTATTCATCAACTTGTTAAAGATAATATTATCTTAATGATGCCGAAACAGTTTAGTGAAAAGAGATATTTCACCAAGGATGCACTTTGAACTCTGTTACCCCTGAAATCCAGTAAATCGATGCAGCAATTGATCCATTCTAATGTAATATGAATCCTCCCTTTTAAAGACACAATGCCAACCCTCTTCCTTCGTAGCCCGAAGGAAAATCAGATTAAAGGTAAAGGTTATCGAATCATGACATAATTGGCTTTTCGTAGCTTAATTCACTGAGTTGAAACACGATGCTATGATGGTCTCAGATCGTGTCTGGGCTGTAACAGCACCTTCAAATAGCTTTAGAGTAAATGAGAACAAAATCGATGCAGAAAAGGCACCAGAGTTCTGACTGGTTAGATGGTTTAATAATTCAGACTTGCATTTACTGCAATCAGAGAGTCTGAATGATGAAACAATTGCGCCTGACCTTCTCGAGGCCTTCAGATGTGCAGTAATTTTGCTAATTAAAAAACAAAACAAGTTTTGATTGCTTTCTTGACTTGCATACAATATTAGCATTTAATTACTCCTTGAGGAAGGTACAGGAAACAAAACAACTTGAGGGTGTAAAGGTTATTCACATCTGGCTGCGTCACAGCACCCTGTTGATGATTATTAGTTCATCTGGTTGATTGGCGATGAGCTTATGCCATCATGTGTTGTCTGTCATCCATCGTCCGTTGTTTGTCGTCCATCTGGCGTCATCCACATTTTACAAAAATCGCTTCTTCTCTCTCAATTCTTCACCGATTTTTATTCATTTTGGCAGGAAGGTAGGTCTGCCTGGGGTGCATATTGTTTCTACCCGGATTTGCTTCATTACAATTATTAATGAAGTTATGCACTAATTAAGCCTTAATGAGCAGTTCAACAAAAATCGCTTCTTCTCGGTCAATTCCTCGCCGTTTTGGATTCTTTCTGGCAAATAGGTCGGTATTTCTAGGGTGGATATAGCTTCTATATATAGCTTGTATATAGTGTATATAGCTTGCAACATTTATTGCACAAGGTGGCCCACTTTAGATCGTTCCTTCTGGACTAGATGGTGCCGGAGTGAGCCACACCATCATTGACGGTCTTGGTTTTTTTTTTCCCCCTATAACATCATTCCCTCGATTCCTTCCATGTTATCTGCATCCTCATATCTGGAGAAAAAAGCTACTCTGATATGAACAAACACACTTTTCCTCCAAACCTATTTAGTTCTCCAGGTTGAACCTCTCTTCAATAAAGAGAGGAAAGGTTTACAGATTGTGCAAATTGAGGTCACCAAACAACACAGATCAGCACCGAGGAAGAAGTCAGAGCCGTCCAGGGAAAGAGCAAGTGAGAGACAAGTGTTAATGAAGACACTAATGGGGTCACGAAAGTCAAACTTCAACAAGACACATGAGGGCAAAGAGGTGCAGGAGACCTATTGTCAGGTATTACCGTACATCAATATTCAATCAGCTGTCACATGGGCTAAAAAGGCATACAAGCACAAATGCAGGCAAATCCATGCACTTCTTGTAATACAGAATAAAGCCGTAAGTTTGACGTGACGCCAAGTGCTGAGTCTGTAAAATACGCAGGCTGCTCCATGTCTGAGACATTCGCTTTAAAATACATGCAGCTTTATGTCTTTACTGTCAGTCAATCAGTCAGAGTAACACAATACAAGCCAGGTGTATTTTTAGATCCAGAAAAAAAAATTATTCAGAGATTTAAAAACGTCAGGAGAGGCAGTGATGGAAGGTGAAATCATCACTATCTGATGCTCTGAGTACCGTCTGATCTGAGATGTCACAGTCCATTAGGTAATAAGATACAAATGCCTTCTCTCAGCACTATCATCTCCATCCATTTTCTTATAATAGTCATCTTTTTATAGAATCAATTTCTTTCCTATACTGTATGAGTAATCACTCTAAGGGTCATTCTTTGTTCTGTGAAGAAAGCTATCTTATTCTGGCTGTAAAGTATAGTCTTAGACTCAGTCCTCATCTCATCTCATTATCTCTAGCCGCTTTATCCTTCTACAGGGTCGCAGGCAAGCTGGAGCCTATCCCAGCTGACTACGGGCGAAAGGCGGGGTACACCCTGGACAAGTCGCCAGGTCATCACAGGGCTGACACATAGACACAGACAACCATTCACACTCACATTCACACCTACGGTCAATTTAGAGTCACCAGTTAACCTAACCTGCATGTCTTTGGACTGTGGGGGAAACCGGAGCACCCGGAGGAAACCCACGCGGACACAGGGAGAACATGCAAACTCCACACAGAAAGGCCCTTGCCGGCCACGGGGCTCGAACCCAGGACCTTCTTGCTGTGAGGCGACAGCGCTAACCACTACACCACCGTGCCGCCCGCAGACTCAGTCCTATATGGTTTATTTATACATTTAACTATTTGGTTTTATATATATATATATTAGGGTAGGGCGGCACGGTGGTGTAGTGGTTAGCGCTGTCGCCTCACAGCAAGAAGGTCCTGGGTTCGAGCCCCGGGGCCGGCGAGGGCCTTTCTGTGTGGAGTTTGCATGTTCTCCCCGTGTCCGCGTGGGTTTCCTCCGTGTGCTCCGGTTTCCCCCACAGTCCAAAGACATGCAGGTTAGGTTAACTGGTGACTCTAAATTGACCGTAGGTGTGAATGTGAGTGTGAATGGTTGTCTGTGTCTATGTGTCAGCCCTGTGATGATCTGGCGACTTGTCCAGGGTGTACCCCGCCTTTCGCCCGTAGTCAGCTGGGATAGGCTCCAGCTTGCCTGCGACCCTGTAGAAGGATAAAGCGGCTACAGATAATGAGATGAGATATATTAGGGTGCATCAGTTGCCCCCTAAAAATGAAAAGTTCCTCCGATCATGATGCATTTTTGTTTTTATGTTCCTTTTGGTAAGAAAACACACTGGGTGAAATATTTTGACAAAATTCAAAAGTTTAATGGTGGCACCAGGAGCTCAAAGTTTTGGAAAAAGCTGCTATTTTATGACTTTTATGACAAAATTTTGATCACTTTTCATGAAACATTATGGCACTTTATCGAGTATACCAAATATCTTAGATACATGTTTTAGTACATATTCTAAATATATTATCAAGCACAGTTTGAGTTTTAGCTGTTCATTGTATGGGTGCAGATCCCGGGGGGGACGGGGGGACATGACCCCCCCAATTTCTGAAAAACATGAATTGTCCCCCCCAATAAAAATCCCTTAAATTATTCAAAATTGTACAAACAAATGTATTTTCAGACAAATGATTCCCTGTGCAGTACTTTTTGAATGATGTGGCGAGCCTCTACGAAGTTGTGATTTATGGTTGCATGGTATGAGTTGCATACGGGCAAAAAAAAAAAAATCACTTTCGTGTCCCCCCCAATCCTGACATCGGATCTGCACCCCTGGTTCATTGAATCATTTGTTCAACTACTTTTAAACAATACAAATGTATTATGAATCACATTAATGCTTCTCAATCCCTTGCAAAGGTTCTTAACATGATCTCTGGCTCACAAGAAATCAATAAGTGGAGTCCAACATTATGATTCAAACCTTACGCGAAAACATAAAATAAGCGTTTGTTGGCAAAAAATTAACCTCATGGTACCACCATTAGACTTTTGAATATGGTCAAAAAATTTTACAGGATGTCTTTATTGGTGAAAAGGAACACCCAAACAAAAATGCATCAGATTTTATGAAAGTGAGGGAAACTGATGCACCCTAATACACCGGCCACTATATTAGGAACACCCATCCAGCTGCAATTTTATGCCGTTATCTAATCAGCAAATTCCTTGACAGCAGCACGGTGCATAAAATCATAAGCAGATACAAATCAAGAGCTTCAGTTAATGTTCACTTCAAACATCAGAATGGGAAAAATTGTGATCTCAAACTGTGACTTTCTTTCACCGTGGAATGGGTGTTGTTTGAGCCGGACGGACTGGTTTGAGTATTTCAGAAATTGCTGATCTCCTGGGGTTTTCACGCACAACAGTCTCTACACAGAATGGTGCGAAAAACAAAAACATCAAGTGAGGGACAGTTCTATGGGTGGAAACAAACGCCTTGTGAATAAGAGATGTCAGAGAAAAATGGACAGATTGGTTCGAGCTGCCAGGAAGGAACTCATATAATCACTCTTTACAACCACAGTGAGCAGAAAAGCATCTCAGCATGCAACAGCAGAAGAACACATTGGATTCCACTCCTGCGCCAAGAATAGGAATCTTAAGGTGATGATACATGGGGCAACTTTTTGGGCAATGTTGCTGGCAATGGGCAACCAGATGAGACAGGGCAACTAATTAGGGCAACAGACAATTGGCAACAACCAATCAGATAAGAGCAACTCAAAAAAAAATCATGAGCTGCCCATCACTTTTAACTTGACGCAAGAGAGCTAACATCATCCCTACATAGCTAGCGATAACTTTCAGCTAACTATGTTATCAAAAAACACTGCTAGTTAGCTAAATCCCTTTCAATCTCTATGGCGCAGTGGTTAGCTAACAGCAGTTTACACTTAATTGAAAAAAATCAGTGTCTTAATTACAACCTGAGCACACAAAAATAGATGTCTGTTGATTTTCTAAGCATTTGATGAGGTAAATTCACCACTTTGGGTTTACACATAACAACTTACCAGCATAAAAAGATATAAGTTATCTCTTCTTTTCTTCGTTCCACAGCTGTTGAGACGCCGCCATCTTTGTTGAAGATTTCAGAAGCTCTCAGGTGGTCATGTGATTCACTGCTGGCACTCTGACTGGATGATCTTAAAAAGTTGTCCAAAATTATCAAAATTGTTCAGATAGAAATTATGTTGCCCAATCTCAATGGGAAAATGTCGAAGCGCAGTTGCCTGGCAACATTGCCCAAAAACCTTTAGAATAAAGAACAAGTTCCTATTAAAGTGGCCAGTGAGTGTTTTCCCATGCCCATGTATGTTATTTGTGACTTAATTTAGTTAAACCCTGTTAAACAAATCATAATTTTAATGGATATTTCATTTTAATCAGTAATATTTAGTTTTGTTTTCTTGTCTGTCCCTAATGCTACTTTGCCTTTGCTTTAAGAAATGAACCCTGATTATACTCCTAGAAAAGCGTTCTTCTAAAGATTCCACTACAACGCTGTGGAATTCTCAAATCTGATTGGTCAGAAGGTGTTTCAATTAATCCGCTCATCGTAACACATCATTGTATAGTTTCTATAGTAACAGCTAATTCACAGGGACTTGAATAGTGGACTAAAAATGTGCTGCGAGTCGAGAAAGAAAAACATACTTCGATATGGTCAAGCTGTTATGATATGGTGTAGATGTTTATTTAATAAGCCAGAGTTGATTATTTTCCTGAAATAGCATGTCCTGAAGGCGGCACGGTGGTGTAGTGGTTAGCGCTGTCGCCTCACAGCAAGAAGGTCCTGGGTGTGAGCCCCGTGGCTGGCGAGGGCCTTTCTGTGCGGAGTTTGCATGTTCTCCCCGTGTCCGCGTGGGTTTCCTCCGGGTGCTCCGGTTTCCCCCACAGTCCAAAGACATGCAGGTTAGGTTAACTGGTGACTCTAAATTGACCGTAGGTGTGAATGTGAGTGTGAATGGTTGTCTGTGTCTGTGTGTCAGCCCTGTGATGACCTGGCGACTTGTCCAGGGTGTACCCCGCCTTTTGCCCGTAGTCAGCTGGGATAGGCTCCAGCTTGCCTGCGACCCTGTAGAACAGGATAAAGAGGCTAGAGATAATGAGATGAGATGAGATGAGCAAGTCCTGAAGCATTTTATTCTTCTTAGCCCAAAGCAATTTCCCTGTAATTAAGACTGTTAAGTAAAGAACGACATGGTATGCTTTTTTTCCATTTATAGTTACATTTAATGTTGTAGAACAGCTATGAATGTTAGTTTCTGTTATTGCTTACAGCTAAAGTTATAGTAGTGATAAACAGTCATTCCTTCACCAACCTTCCTTCCTTCTCTAATAAGACCTTTTCCAGGTCAGAAAACTAAAAGAGAGAGAGAGAGCACTAGACAGAAATTTATCTCTGACTGTTATAAAGCATCGATACTGGAGACTCCTTCCATAAAGGCTATATAAATGTCTCTTCACAGTAAACATCACCATATCAGCAATAATACACATTTTCTGTTGGATAATTCATCTAATAGGAGTGTCGCCATTACTATCTAAGGTTGCATGATGGCTGGTGGCTCCACCACTGAGTTCATATGCCTGTTGACAGGTCTGGGTTTTAATCCTGCTGGGTATCATGCCACCATCCTCACCAGCATTGCACTGGTGGGGGAGCCGGTTTGGACACCGACCGTCCATCCAGAACAGGGTATATCTCTACATCCTCAGGTCTCTCAGCCTTTACATCTCTGTCTGGAAAGAGCATCAAGCAAATTGACGACTTCAAGTACTTGGGCTCTGTTATAATGGACTCTTATGAGGATTTCAAGATCTGAAAAGCACTAGCCTGGAAAGCTTGTAATGCTCTTGACAAAATATGATGCTCTTACCTCAACAACAAACTGAAGATCGACCTGTTCATATCTGTTGTGGAACCCATCCTTCTTTCTGGTGCTGAGATATGGACCCTAATGCTCAAACAACTGCAAAAACTCGATGGGACTTACACCAACTTTCTATAATATGTGCAAAATATCCACTAGTCTGCTCATGCCACCCTGGAGGAGATCTAGGGGGACTTACCAACTGTCTCTGGAAGTATTAGACAGAGGGTAGTGATGTTCACTGGGCACTGTTTCTGAGACAAAGGAGAAGCTATGTCCTGCCTTCTTCTCTGGAGCCCAAGCTGTCGCCCAGTGAAATCGTGAAAACTCACCTTCCTTGCCATAATCTCTAGGGATACTGGGATTGGTACATGGTACAAGCTCTCCACTACCGTGAGCTGGCCTAGTGGTTCGCGTGTCTGCCTCTCATTCAGGAGCTCATGAGTTCTACTCGTGGTTGGGTCATACATCATAAAAATGGTACCTACTGCCATCTGGCAAGGCACACTGCAATACAGATGTGAATGGGGAGTCAAACTCTTGCGTTTACCAGAGGACTAGCCCTCCACAGTAATCCTAACCATATAGGCGAGAGGCTGAGGGCTATGGAGATCGGCGCCACCCAATACACCTTAATGGTCTGGTTAGTATTGGGATGGGAGGCTGCCTGGGAAGACCAGGGCATGGCTTGAGAAGGACTTTAGACTTTTTAGACAAGCTCTCCATGTGGCCATGGCTGACAGGAAGGTGTGGCATGATGTTGTAAGAGGAACCTCAGCCGAGGTCAAAGGATGATGATACACATTTTGAAGTCCCTGTGAATTAGCTTTTCGTAAAGAAATACACAAACAAACAAACAAAAACACCTTCTGGTCCATCAGATTGAATAATTCATCAGTGCTGTGGTATACTGGCTCTTAAATATTTTTTGATCTTTGTTAAAAACTCTCAATGGAAAAAGATAATTCTCATCTCATCTCATCATCTCTAGCTGCTTTATCCTTCTACAGGGTCGCAGGCAAGCTGGAGCCTATCCCAGCTGACTACGGGCAAAAGGCGGGGTACACCCTGGACAAGTCGCCAGGTCATCACAGGGCTGACACATAGACACAGACAACCATTCACACTCACATTCACACCTACGCTCAATTTAGACTCACCAGTTAACCTAACCTGCATGTCTTTGGACTGTGGGGGAAACCAGAGCACCCGGAGGAAACCCACGCGGACACGGGGAGAACATGCAAACTCTGCACAGAAAGGCCCTCGCCAGCCACGGGGCTCGAACCCGGACCTTCTTGCTGTGAGGCGACAGCGCTAACGACTACACCACCGTGCCGCCCAAAAGATGATTCTTACAGAATAAAGTTTAAAAAAGTCATTTTCACTGTTGAATGAATATTTGATTTGTACTCATATCGTGTTTGTTGAAGTAAGTGAAAAAAAATTGCTATCTAATAAATCCAGTGTTTAACTTCAATTTCACACAGGATAAATAAATGGTGCAGTTGTTGTGGATTCAATCCAGATGTTCAGTGTGACCTTGTTGAACGCCCTTTGTGCTGTTAAAACGCTGCAGGACCTTAAGGGAGAGAAATTCTCTTTTCCTCCATCGCTGAGATCTGCTTTACACTTCAAAAGCAGCAGAGACAGAGTCAGAGACAGGGAGGCTCCCAGACTCCAATCTGATTTAATTAAATCTGAAGAAAAGGGGAAATCAATCGCAATGAAAGCTTTGTTATGCTGCATCTGCAGGTCTTTGGAGTGGCGAGCACCTCACTGCTTGGACTTTTGTGCTTCATCAATGTTAAGGATTTAGGCAACACTTTGATGCACTTATGCTGAGCATTTTCTCTCTCTCTATCTCTCTCGCTCTCACTCTCTTTCTCTACTGAACATCAAATGCTGCAGTATACGAAGCTCTGTTCTGGCTTCAAGTGTTGCCTATTAGCCCTTTTTCTTACAGCACAAGTTGCTTATGAAGCCATTTCCCCCTTTAAAATCAATTCCACTGAATTTTCTTTCTAAGCCTTTTCAGTCATGAATTTTCCCAAAGAGATATGCGTCATTATGTACACTCACCAGCCACTTTAATAGGAACTTGTTCTTGATTCTAAGATTCCTGTTCTTGGCTGCAGGACTGGAACCCAATGTGTTCTTCTGCTGTTGCATGCTGAGATGCTTTTCTGCTCACCACGGTTGTAAAGAGTGATGATATGAATTGCTATACGAGTTCCTTCCTGGCAGCTCGAATTGCTCAATCTGGCCATTTCCCTCTGACCCTCTCTTATCACCAAGGCGTTTGTTTCCACCCACAGAACTGTCGCTCACTCACTCAGTGTTTTTTGTTTTCCGCACCATTCTGTGTAAACTCTCGAGACTGTTGTGTGTGAAAACCCCAGGAGATCAGCAGTTTCTGAAATACTCAAACCAGTCCATCTGGCTCAAACCGACGCCCATGCCACAGTGAAAGAAAGTCACACTTTGAGATCACAATTTTTCCCGTTCTGATGTTTGAAGTGAACATTAAGTGAAGCTCTTGATTTGTATCTGCATGATTTTATTCATTCAAGGGATCGGCTGATTAGAGAATTGCATCAAACAGCAGGTGTTTGTTTTTGGGTGTTCCTAATAAAGTGGCCATTGAGTGTACCGTGAAAGCGCTGGTTCACTGCTGTCCCCCAGGCACCCAGCAGAGTCACACCATGATAAATGTGGTGGTGTTGTTTCTGGCGCATGGCATGCGGCGTCAAAGAAAGGAATAAATGTGTATCGTAACTGCGATGTGGATCTCATTATTGGTCTCACTGTCACAAAACAATGCAGTGATTTATTGATGTGAGATCCGTGACACGGCACAATTCAACGGTTCATTCATGGTACCTACGATAATATTATTATCCTTTTCAGGTTGATTTTGTGTCCTTGCAAATATTTTGCTCAGACGCTCATCAGGAGCTCCGCTTTTAGATATCTATATTAGTAACAGTAATAGTGGGAGAATTAGTCATAGGAATAGTCATAATAACAGTAGTAGCAGGATTAATAATAATAATAATAATAATAATAATAATAATAATAGTCATATAGTAGTGGTTATTAGAGGTAGTAGTAGTATCTAACTTTCAGTGATTCTCCACTAAGACTGTGCCAAGACCATTTTTTTATTCTTTAATATTTTTAGTTATTTAATATCCAATATTGTTATGATGATCATGACGATGATGATCATGACAATGATGATCAAGATGATGACAATGATGATCATGATGACAATGATCATGACAGTGATGATGATAATCATGATGATGATAATCATGACGGCGATCATGACAATGACAGCGATGATGATGATGATGATGATGATGATGATGATGATGATGATCATGACAATGATGATGATGCTCATGACAGTGATCATGATGATGACGATGATGATCATGACGACGATGACCATGATGATCATGATGATGATGATCATGATGATGATCACACTGACGATGATCATGACAATGATGGCAATGATCATGATGATGATCATGACGATGATATTGACAATGACGATAATAATCATGACGATGACGATGGTGATCATGACAATGACGGTGATGATCATGAAGATGATGGTGATGATGATGACAATCATGACGATGATGATCATGGCAATGATGATGATGATCATGATGATGATGATCATGACATTGATGATGATAATCATGACAGTGATTATGATGATGACGACGATGATCATGACGATGATGACGACGATGATCATGACGATGATGATCATGACGATGATCATGACAATGATGACCATGATGATGATGATGATCACGACGATGATCACGACGACGATGATCATGACAGTGACGACAATGATCATGATGGTGGCAATGATGATCATGACGATGATCATGATAATCATGACGATGATCACGATGATGATGATCATGACAATGATGATGATGATCATGACGATGACGGTAATGATCATGATGATGACACTGATGATCATGAAGATGATATTGACAATGCCGATAATGATCATGATGATGACGACGGTGATCATGACAATGATGATCATGACAATGATATTGACGATGATGATAATGATCATGATGATGGTAATCATGACAATGATGGTGATGATCATGACAATGATCATGATGATGATCATGATGATGACAATGTTGGTGATGATCATGACAATGATCATGATGATGATAACCATGATGATGACAATGTTGGTGATGATCATGACAGTGATCATGATGATAATCATGACAATAATGATCATGATGATGACAATGATGATCATGATGATGACGATGATGGTTGTTGTTGTTGTTGCTGTTGTTGTTTTGTTACATTCAATATTATTATTAAACATTAATAAGTCGGATTTATAGGTCAGGAATATTTGAGGAATTTCTCCAACAAATAAAATTCATACATTTCTGCTTCCTGGTCTTGGATTCAGTTTGAGTGAATAAAAGGAAACAAATCAGCTCCTGATATCAATTCCTGAATGATCCTGATTTGATGACTGAAATACATAATTTAGCTAATATGAATGAGTGACCTGTACATTAAAAGTATAAATACTTGATATCGCTAAAAGGTTTACATTTTTAACACATCACATGTAAAAGTGATGACACCCCTTAAATGAGTGTCTTCAAGACTGTTATAAATAACAATCACTGCGAGTAGACATCTAAAATAATGATAAAAACAATAGGCATTTATATGTACAGTACATGCTCATACACAGGCACAGAACAAAAGTCATTAATTACTGCTTGCTTCGACAAACTAGCCAAATAAAAGACTTTTGGAAAGGATCCTGTTTCATTATTCTGCACTGATACACTGGCAAAGTTCCAAACTTGCCTTTGCTGTAATGCGGAGAGTCAGTGAGTTAATGGCTTTCTCCGTATTACCATCAGCGGCAGCATTTCTTACATCAGATGGCAATTAACTGCAAGTGACCCATTACAACGACTCTCCAGACATTTCTTAAAATTATATGCCAAAGTTTGGACATGATAAAAATTGACTTTTTTATAGAGACTTAGAAAGTTAGGATAGAAAACAAATCTTCTGACACCTTCCAATATTATAAACATGAACATATCCCGCAGTTTCTATCTGCTTTAAAGAACTAGGGATGCATTCTTAGTACCGTGTTCTTACATTACATTAGCTAGCTGCATTGGTTAAGTTGTATCAACTTTTTTGTCTTAATTACACTCGAATCTGGGGTTTTCAATCACCTATAATGGCTAATTATCAAGAACAATATGCTGACTAGGGACTTGCAGTGGTGCTTGAACGTTTGTGAACCCTTTAGAATTTTCTATATTTCTGCATAAATATGACCTAAAACGTCATCAGATTTTCACACAAGTCCTAAAAGTAGATAAAGAGAACCCAGTTAAACAAATGAGACAAAAATATTATACTTGGTCATTTATTTCTTGAGGAAAATGATCCAATGTTACGTATCTGTGAGTGGCAAAAGTATGTGAACCTTTGCTTTCAGTATCTGGTGTGACCCCTTGTGCAGCAATAACTGCAACTAAACATTTCTGGTAAACCGTTGGTCAGTCCTACACACCGACTTGGAGGAATTTTAGCCCATTCCTCCGTACAGAACAGCTTCAACTCTGGGATGTTGGTGAGTTTCCTCACATGAACTGCTCACTTCAGGTCCTTCCACAACATTTCAATTGGATTAAGGTCAGGACTTTGACTTGGCCATTCCAAAACATTAACTTTATTCTTCTTTAACCATTCGTTGGTAGAACGACTTGTGTGCTTAGGGTCATTGTCTTGCTGCATGACCCACCTTCTCTTGAGATTCAGTTCATGGACAGATGTCCTGATGTTTTCCTTTAGAGTTCGCTGGTATAATTCAGAATTCATTGTTCCATCAATGATGGCAAGCCGTCCTGGCCCAGATGCAGCAAAACAGGCCCAAACCATGATACTACCACCACCATGATACACAGATGGGATAAGGTTCTTATGCTGGAATGCAGTGTTTTCCTTTCTCCAAACAGAATGCTTCTCATTTAAACCAAAAAGTTCTACTTTGGTCTCATCTGTCCACAAAACATTTTTCCAATAGCCTTCTGGCTTGTCAACGTGATCTTTAGCAAACTGCAGACGAGCAGCAATGTTCTTTTTGGAGAGCAGTGGCTTTCTCCTTGCAACCCTGCCATGCACACCATTGTTGTTCAGTGTTCTCCTGATGGTGGACTCATGAACATTAACATTAGCCAATGTGAGAGAGGCCTTCAGTTGCTTAGAAGTTCCTCTGGGGTCCTTTGTGACCTCGCCGACTATTACACGCCTTGCTCTTGGAGTGATCTTTGTTGGTCGATCACTCCTGGGGAGGGTAACAATGGTCTTGAATTTCCTCCATTTGTACATAATCTGTCTGACTGTGGATTGGTGGAGTCCAAACTCTTTAGAGATGGTTTTGTAACCTTTTCCAGCCTGATGAGCATCAACAATGCTTTTTTGGGGGTCCTCAGAAGTCTCCTTTGTTCGTGCCATGATACACTTCCACAAACATGTGTTGTGAAGATCAGACTTTGATAGATCCCTGTTCTTTAAATAAAACAGGGTGCCCACTCACACCTGATTGTCATCCCATTGATTGAAAACACCTGACTCTCATTTCACCTTCAAATTAACTGTTAATCCTAGAGGTTCACATACTTTTGCCACTCACAGATCTGTAATATTGAATCATTTTCCTCAATAAATTAATGACCAAGTATAATATTTTTGTCTCATTTGTTTAACTGGGTTCTCTTTATCTACTTTTAGGACTTGTGTGAAAATCTGATGATGTTTTAGGTCATATTTATGCAGAAATATAGAAAATTCTAAAGGGTTCACAAACTTTCAAGCACCACTGTAAATGGACACCTGATACAAGTATCAGTATTATATATATTTAGTCACTGCCTAAAAGTGGAGCTCCTGATGAGTTTATGAGCAAAATATTTGCAAGGGCACAAAATCAACCTGAATATAATAATAATAATAATAATAATAATAATAATAATAATAATTAAAGCCGCTAGCAGCCTTGACGGGCCCTTGCACGTGTGGTTCCGCAACCCAGGACATCCTGCCACCCAACAAAACAGTCATATGTCATATATTCATCAAATGTTCAAAGGTGATGTGCATGTTGCAAATGCCATGACTGCTTGACAGATGAGAGATAGACAGACAAAGACTGTAAGTGTGTGTGTGTGTGTGTGTGTGTGTGTGTGTGTGTGTGTGTGTGTGTGTTTCTGTGGTGTGAAAATGTATATTTATATGTACAAAACTATACATGTGTCTCCTCCTTATCTCTATCTCATGCTGTAATCTTAAGTCATCTTAGCTTTCCTGTGTCTGCAGTGTGTGTGTGTGTGTGTGTGTGTGTTTCTGTGGTGTGAAAATGTATATTTATATGTACAAAACTATACATGTGTCTCCTCCTTATCTCTATCTCACGCTGTAATCTTAAGTCATCTTAGCTTTCCTGTGTCTGCAGTGTGTGTGTGTGTGTGTGTGTGTACATGCAGAGTTTTCATATGTCTGCAACAAAATGCACAATGATGGCAGGTCACTAATATATAGATTTAGGCACTGCCTAAAAGCAGAGCTCCCATCTGTTTCTGGGTTGTAGAATTTTCTTATATCCTAGCCCGTCTCTTGTTTTATTTCTTTACTGGCTAGCACTGGCCACTAGGCGGTGTGTATGACTGGTAATTACTAACACTGGCCACTAGGTGGTGTGTATGACTGGTAATTACTAACACTGGCCACTAGGCGGTGTGTATGACTGGTAATTACTAACACTGGCCAATAGGCGGTGTGTATGACTGGTAATTACTAGCACTGGCCACTAGGTGGAGTGTATGTTTGGTAATTACTAACACTGGCCACTAGGCAGTGTGTATGACTGGTAATTACTAACACTGGCCACTAGGCGGTGTGTATGACTGGTAATTACTAACACTGGCCACTAGGCGGTGTGTATGACTGGTAATTACTAACACTGACCACTAGGCGGTGTGTATGACTGATAATTACTAACACTGACCACTAGGCGGTGTGTATGACTGGTGGTACACGTACACGGACAAACCACAAAAAATCGACTTGATGGGTTTACCATTTTTTCTTAGGTATGGTGCTCCGCTGGAGCTCCGCTATTATTGTGTGTGTGTGTGTCAGAGGGAGAGAGAGAGAGAAAGTGTGTGTGAAAGAGTGTGTGCTCATAGATGTTGCGTGTGCATGTGAGTGCATACTTGTGAGAGAGTGTATGTCTCATCTCATCTCATTATCTCTAGCCGCTTTATCCTTCTACAGGGTCACAGGCAAGCTGGAGCCTATCCCAGCTGACTACGGGCGAAAGGCGGGGTACACCCTGGACAAGTCGCCAGGTCATCACAGGGCTGACACATAGACACAGACAACCATTCACACTCACATTCACACCTACGGTCAATTTAGAGTCACCAGTTAACCTAACCTGCATGTCTTTGGACTGTGGGGGAAACCGGAGCACCCGGAGGAAACCCACGCGGACACGGGGAGAACATGCAAACTCCGCACAGAAAGGCCCTCGCCGGCCACGGGGCTCGAACCCGGACCTTCTTGCTGTGAGGCGACAGCGCTAACCACTACACCACCGTGCCGCCCGAGAGTGTATGTGTGTATGCATAAATATGCATATGACTGTGAGTGTGTGTATGAGTTTGCACAGAATTGTATATGCTATATCATCAGACTCGTGATATCCAATATTTTGTAAAGTTTCAGATCAATCCATCAATGAATTGAACATTTTTCCCCATTTCCTGCTTGGCCAGATGGTGGTGCTGTGCTAAGCATCTGAATTACACATGTGAATATCATCACAATCATAATAAACAATATTTTGTAAAGTGTCAGATCAATCAGTTAAGGCATTGCTAATTTCTGGCACATTTCCTGCTTGGCCAGGTGGTGGCGCTATAACAGGTAGGCCCATTGGGCATCAGGTTATCATAATAATCATAATATCTATTGAAGTAAGAAGTGTCCGACCATACAGTCAATTCACTGTGGCTTTCTGACATGTTTCCTGTTTATGTGGCAAGATATTAAAATCATAAGGCCATTTCAACATATTACAAGACATCAAAAATCCCTTCGCAATTTAATATCAGCAACATATTGGCATCATGTATAACAAATTTCACATGAATCTCATGAACCGTCTAGGAGGAGCATGTTAAAATTCATCATGTGTCAAAACACACATAATCAAAACCCTATTCTTTCCTTGGCCAGTTGGTGGCGCTATACCAGACAGGCCCATAACAGCTAAAGAGTATCAGTATCAGAATCATATTACAAGATATCAAGTTCAACATTCAGCAATGTTATAATATTTCAACATATTACAACATATCAAAAATCCCTTAGCAATTCAGCTTCAGCAATATCTTGGCATCATGTTTGCCAAGTTTGACATGAATTTGATGAACCATCTAGGAAGAGTACGTTAAAAATGACCATGTGTAATTTCACTCCAAATGGCCTTATGACATCATCATTCCAAAGTTCTACCCATTCATTTCAATGGGAAATGGAAAAAGGGGCGCTATGAAGTCCCTGGGCCATGCCCGGGGCCAAAAGTCTGTGGCTGAGTAGCGGTGACAATGACTGATGTGTGTATCAAATTTCATGAGTTTTCGTGCATGGGAAATGCCTCAAATAAGGCTAAACGCAGCAGAATAATAATAAGAAGAAGAAAAAGAGAAGAATCCTTCGAAAAACAATAGGGTCTTTGCACCGAATGGTGCTCGGGCCCTAATAATAATAATAATAATAATAATAATAATAGAGCACCATGAATGAACCATCGAATTGAATGATGAATGAACCCTTTATTGTCACTGTTACCAGTGAAATTGGCCATCAACCTGTCCTTGCATAGGGGGAACAGGACAGGAAGACAGGGATAAAAGAAAAGAAACACAGTAGTAACATGAGGAAAGATGAGGAAAAAAGAACACCCCCACACTATGCTCCTGTGAGGAGTACAGTGTGGGAGCATTTAAAAACCTCCGCACAAGCACACAATAACACAAACAACAACACAAGTACACTTTAAACACAGGACTTGAGGGGGGGAATCAGGGGTAAGGGGTAAGGGGGGGATGGGAGGAGGTAATCCAGCGCAAGCAAGCAGCCGTCCGCTCCTGCAGCCATGAAGGCGCTGGTCACGCACCCGCTTGTCACACTGGGGGTAAAAATGGTGACCACGTAAAGTTAGAAAAGGAATGCGAGGAATGCGAGAGTGTCTCCTCAGCAATTGCCTGAACCAAGGCCGGTGCTGTCTCAGGGCGCCAAATGTCGATAAGATATGAATTGTTTGGTCTTTCCAGATGCAGTCTTTGCATGTCCACACCGCTTGCCCATATCTGTCCATTCCATCCATTCTATTCAAATTGATCTCCGAAAAACGTATTCCTTGCAAAGCTGAAAGCTGCTCCGAGATAACAACCATTTTGTGGTTAAAGTTCTGAATGTCCACAGTCTGAGTGCCAACAGCTTTGCCCACCACTCCAATCATATCGGGCAGCTTTGTGGGGCTTTGAACAGCTGTCACCGTTGTCTGATTTCCTCGATATACCAGGGCAATGCCTAATCCAATCAGCAAAAGTCCTGTAATCATGGTTCCGAATAGGTAGATATCTTCAATGTCCTCCACAGAAAGAATTGCCAGGCACACGACCCACCACCGCTCCCACACGTCCATCGTGTAACCAGCCGCAAACATTCCGGCAGGACAGACGGGTTCCCCCGAATCCAAACTTCTCGTCAAGAAAACTGTGTCAATTTTGTTAGGAGACCAGTTTATCAATTCTATGCTTTTTTTAGTTTAGAAAGTAATGCAAGGAGAGTCTCTTCAAAAAGTACAGCAGACGAGACAAGACACAGAAGCACAAGCAGGGAAAAAAGGAGGGAGAGGGAGAGCAGAAAATGTAACCACCTTCTGTGGAAGCACGGAGAGAAAAAAAATTGTGCTGTGTCATGTTTTTCACCTCAATAAATCACTGCATTGTCTTGTGACAGTGAGACCAATAATAAGATACACATCATAGTTACGATACATATTTAATAATAATAATAATAAGTTAAATTTATATAGCGCCTTTCAAAAAACCCAAGGACGCTTTACAATTATAGACAAGGAAAGAAAAAAAAAAAAAATAAATAAATAAAAATATAATAAAAAATAAAAATTAAAAAGTCCACCAAGTAGGGGTCAGGATGTAATTCCCGTGGTGTAACAGCCACAGTCCCACCAAAAGGCGCACAAAAACAAGTCCCACATCTCCAGCACCGCCGCCGTGACACTGTCAGCAACATCGCTCGAACACCACGCCGTGGATCCACACAGTGAGCACAGAAGCTCCGCCACGCAGAGCGCTGGTGTGTCCCAAACCGCCTGCACAGCCGCCGCGACGCCACCGAGCAACATCGCTCGGAACATCACGCCAAGCGTTAAAGCGCAGAGCACTGGACAACCACGATGTAAATTGAGCAACAGGCTCACTGCAGTCCACAGCTGGGAGTGCAGGCATCACCCACAGCGAACCAAGGCCTGGAGGGAACCGACGCCCCAAACTGGGTCCGGAGCTACACCACAACCGGCGGACAAAACACTCAAACAAACACCAAACTACACAAATGCACAGGAAAGAAAAAAAATAGAAAAAGAAATAAAATAAGAGCTCCGGTGAGAAGCGGCAGCCAGAACGCGCACGACGTACTCTCAACCGGAAACAGAAATGAATTATTTATTTATTTATTTATTCCTTTCTTTGACGCTGCATGCCATGCGCCAGAAACAACATCACCACATTTATTATGATGTGACTCTGCTGGGTGCCTGATGGACAGCAGTGAACCAGCACTTTCACTTTACATCATTACTGTAGAATTACCATCCAATATCAAACTCGATCTATCAAACAGTTGTCTGGTTACATCTTTCATATCCACACACTCAGCACCATTAGGATTAATTACCCTGCACCTGTTCCTGATTAGAGCTCAATCACAGTGCATACCGTACATATAAGGACTCTGAGTAACACACAGACTTTGTGAAGTAAACGCTCTGTACCCTGCGTCTAACATTACCAAGCCTTGTATTCTGTGTCGCTTTTCTGGTTTTGACCCTGTTTGTGTTTTTGGACTGTGAGTATTGTATTCCCTCTGATATCCTGTCTGTGCCTCACTCCACCACTGCCTGTTTTTTGGGTTTGCCTTTGTCTCTGTTTTGGATGTTTGCGAGCGTGTTTTCAATAAAACTCTTCCTGCACTTACATCCGTCTGTCTCCCACCCTTACATGACAGAAACTGTCAACTGTCCAACAAGCAAGTGGACTAATAAAACTGTTTTAACTCATTTTATATGAAACTGTCATAAACATTTTCTGTAAAATATGTTAGTAAATAAAAAATGGTCTTTGGTATGACCCGACCGCAAGCAGAACTCGTGATCTCCAAGTTGGGAGGCAGACACGCTAACCACTAGGCCAGCTTGTGGTGTTAGGAAATAATCCTAGGTTATTTTTGAAAAGCAAATTAAAAATAAGAGCTGGACAAAAACCCATCTAGCTTGTGTAAATAAGGATACAAATTTCTTTGTCCAGAGGTCAAGTGTTTGAGATATGTTGCCTTGCACTTACGGTCAGGTTCTCTGTGGTGTTATATGTTCATCATTTGTCATTCATATATACAGATGTCGTATGGTCAAAACCATCAAAAATCATGTCATCCTAAGTATTCACTACTATATCTTCAATCCTTATGGTTCTAAATGTTGCCAATGGGCACTCTGATGACTCTGAAGACCAAACTCCAAGGCACATCTTCTCCTGCAGATAGAACAGGGAATACCGTCACCTGGACCCAAGGGTGCTCTGAGTTGTTGATTATGTTGTGGTACACCTGCTGTTTCTGGCCTTGATGTGAGCCTCTTCAAATTGGGCAATGCCTTGGCAAGACGGGGCATGCCAGTGGGTTTTGTGCGTTATTCTGTGCTTCCGTATGTTATTCCTCTATTCTGCAGTGTTATTCGCAGCTAGCCATACTATCATATGGCCCTTCCCCATTGCACCACCTGGGGACACACTCGATGGGAGATGGTCATCCCCACAATGGTGGAACTGCGAGTTAGTACCTTCCTGGTGACGTAAGCCCCCTGAAGGTTACAGGGGACCATTCAAGATTCAAAGTGTTTATTGTCATGTGCACAGTAAGTAACATGTCCTCCTGCACAGTGAAATTCTTAGTTTGCCATCCACCATGAATGCCAAATTACAACAATAAATAGGTTGAAGAAATAATACAAAGTAAAAGCAATATAGTGCAAGATAAAAGCAGTATAATAAAAAATAAAAGTCATATAGTACAAAATAAAGGTAATATAGTGCAAAATAGACAGTATAATACAAAAAATAAGGCAATGATAGAATGTAGCAGTGAAAAAGGGCAGTAGTGTGCAAACATGTGCAAACAAATGTAAACAGATGTAAACAGTCAAGGACAGTTTACAAGGAGGTAGTCCATGGTTATAGACTCCTGTCAGCTGTTCAGGAGTCTGATGGTGGTGGGAAAGAGTTCTTTAATCTGACAGTCCTACATTTCACATTTCTGTACTTCCGGCCTGAGGGTAGAAGTGTGAACAGTCTGTGCTGGGGGTGGGTGGGGTCCTTGAGAATGGAGGCAGCTCTCCTGTGGACTCTGCTCTGCAGAGAGGGCAGTGGAGTTCTGGTGATCATCTCAGCAGTCTTCACCACTCTCTGCAGGCATTTGTGGTCCATAGCCGTAGTGCTGCCGTACCACACAGTGATGCAGCTGGTCAGGATGCTCTCAATCGCGCAGCTGTAGAAGTTGCTAAGGATCTTGGGCAACATACCAAAACTTCCTAAGCCTCCTCAGAAAGTACAGCCACTGTTGAGCCTTCCTAACCAGAACCCAGAACCTTCTTGCTGTGAGGCAACAGTGCTAGCCACCAAGGCCGGTTCTGGAGGGGTAGCAACAGTAGCATTTGCACCCGGGACTGGTGTGGAGAGGGGCCCCAAAAAATAAGATAAAATAAAAAAATAAAGAGTTCTCTCTGTTCCTGAGTAAGTGCATTACTGAGTGTCTCTGAGCAAAGGAGAGCCTGAACGTTGCAATCTCCCTATTGGCTGTTTATTGGTTGTTTGTAAAAATGTATCAATTGTTGCCCTTCCCACGGGAATCATCGCGGGCTCGAGAGACGAGACCTGACGAGTTAGTTCGTTGGTAGCAGAACAAAATGTCTGGACACAAATAGGGTTTTCAGAAAAGGAAAGAAAATAAGACTGTCTGCATTGGCTGTATTGTCAATCGAAAACCAAACTGCAAGACAAGTCGATTACAAAAACATCATCACCAGATTTGCGACAGCCAAGACACGACGCATACAGTTTTAAGGTAGGACAAATGGTTACTCTTTAAGGCAGCCCGCCGTGGCTGCAGGCTTATTTATTATAGCCCATTTAGTTAAAATAGTTGATGTAAAATGTTTATAGTTATAGTTATGTGATGGTTGTCCTGATTTAGACTGGTGTGTGTGTGTTTTTTTTTTTTTGGGGGGGGGGGGGGGGGGGGGGTTGCGCGATGTTGCACCCTGGTCCAGATTAGGGCAGAACCGGCCCTGCTAACCACTACACCACCATGCCGCCCTACTACTACTACTACTACTACTACTACTAATGATAATAATAATGCTAAACATGTAGTACTATTACTGCTACTATTACTACAGCTACTACTAATAATAATCCATCCATCCATTATCCGTAACCGCTTATCCTGTGCAGGGTCGTGGGCAAGCTGGATCCCACCCCAGCTGACTATGGCTGAGAGGCAGGATACACCCTGGACAAGTCGCTAGATCATCACAGGGCTGACACATAGAGACAAACAACCATTCACACTCATATTCATACCTACAGTCAATTTAGAGTCACCAGTTAACCTAACCTGCATGTCTTTGGACTGTGGGGGAAACCGGAGCACCCAGAGGAAACCCACGCAGACACAAGGAGAATATGCAAACTCCGCACAGAAAGGCCCTCATCATTCACTGGGCTCGAACCCAGAACCTTCTTGTTGTGAGGTGACAGTGCTAGCCACTACACCACTATGCCGCCTTACTACTACTTCTACTACTACTACTACTAATAATAATGCTAAATATCTATTATTTACCTACTCTCTCCATCTATTTATCCATTGTAATTAAAAAAAAAAGAAATCTATTTATTGAACACCTTTCACAAACTCAAGGTCATCTTCCAAAACCTATGACAAAAGCTTTTTGTTGTCCATTTTCTCCTTTTCCCCTTCAGTACAGAAAATGTCCTTCTGGAGGAAATTGCCTCATGTTCATAAAAGAGCACAGACATTCCTTCTTTTACTTAGTTTTCAAAATACTATACACTGCAGAGAAATTCAGGAGTGGAGTATTCAGAACAATCAACCTTCAGCACTGAAGTTTGTCTCTGATTGAAATACTAAAGACAAATGTTGTCCTCACCAGGCAGGCTCATGCATCACCTTTTGATTCAGGTCGGATAAAGGAAGCATAAAGTCATACAGTAATAAAGTCCTAAGCATCTGCAGACACTGTAGAGGATGATGGAGCTTAGTCGACATGATATCCCTCCTGTCTGTTATATTGTGGAAAAATAGACGGTGATGAGCTGTGATTGGTCAGTGCAGCATGGTAACCGAGGCTGAACACAGAGGCTGAAGCATCATCAGGTGCAGACGTAACTCATCCTGGTGTAATGACCCACAGGACAGAGAAGCTTTGTGAGGTCATGCGGGACAATTCAGCTCAATATCCGGGAGGGTTTTCAAGCCCATCCTCTTCTTAAAATTATTTTTCCTCCCCATCCTCCCCCCTTTATTAATCCGGTTGTGTAGTTATTTTCCCCCTGGAGGTGGGAGGTTTATGAGCACAAGCTGCATGGTGGAGAAACACTGCAAACCATGAAAAAGGAAAGTAAAGATTTCACATTAGATGAGTGTCAGAGATGGATGTGATACTTACAGCCAGTGTTTCCAGATGCCTGGATAGGGGTATCGTTAACGAGGACTAAAACTGAAATAATTATATGATTAAAAATATAAAAACAAAATCAAATACTATGACTAAACTAAAACTATAAATATAGATTTTGAAAACAAAACATTTCTTTGTTTAACAGTGTTTTTGTTTGTTTAATTTAAATGTGTTTGGTTGGTAATTTTTTTTACTGATTTTGTTTTGTTTGGTTTTTATTGTTTTTCTTTTTGTTTGGTTTTCATTGGTTTTGTTTTATTAATTTTTAGTTTGTCTGGTTTTCATTGGTTATGCTTTGCTTGTCTTTTATTGCTTTTGTTTTGTTTGTCTATTTGGGTTTTTTTGTTTGGTTACTTTAACAGATTTTGTTTGATTTGGTTTTATTGTTTGTCCTTTTGTTTGGTATTCATTCATTTTGTTGTATTTGTTTTCAATTTGTTGAGTTTTCATTGCTTTTGTTTTGTTTGTCTTTTATTGCTTTCATTTTGTTTGTTTTTATTGCTTTTGTTTTGTTTGCCGTTCACTGGTTTTGTTTAATTTTTTTGGTTACTTTTTTACTGATTTGATTTGATTTGGTTTTATTGTTTGTCCTTTTGTTTGGTATTCATTCATTTTGTTGTATTTGTTTTCAATTTGTTGAGTTTTCATTGCTTTTGTTTTGCTTGTCTTTTATTGCTTGCATTTTGTTTATTTGTAATTGCTTTTTTACCGATTTTGTTTTGTTTGGTTTTTATTGTTTTTCTTTTTGTTTGGTTTTCATTGGTTTTGTTTTATTAATTTTTAGTTTGTCTGGTTTTCATTGGTTATGCTTTGCTTGTCTTTTATTGCTTTTGTTTTGTTTGTCTATTTGGGTTTTTTTGTTTGGTTACTTTTTTAACAGATTTTGTTTGATTTGGTTTTATTGTTTGTCCTTTTGTTTGGTATTCATTCATTTTGTTGTATTTGTTTTCAGTTTGTTGAGTTTTCATTGCTTTTGTTTTGCTTGTCTTTTATTGCTTTCATTTTATTTTCTTTTATTGCTTTTGTTTTGTTTGCAGTTCACTGGTTTTGTTTATTTTTTGGTTACTTTTTTACTGATTTGGTTTGATTTGCTTTTATTGTTTGTCCTTTTGTTTGGTATTCATTCATTTTGTTGTATTTGTTTTCAGTTTGTCGAGTTTTCATTGCTTTTGTTTTGCTTGTCTTTTATTGCTTTCATTTTGTTTGTTTTTATTGCTTTTGTTTTGTTTGCAGTTCACTGGTTTTGTTTAATTTTTTTGGTTACTTTTTTACTGATTTGGTTTGATTTGGTTTTATTGTTTGTCCTTTTGTTTGGTATTCATTCATTTTGTTGTATTTGTTTTCAATTTGTTGAGTTTTCATTGCTTTTGTTTTGCTTGTCTTTTATTGCTTGCATTTTGTTTGTTTTTAATTGCTTTTTTTAGTTTGTTTTTATTGTTTCCATTTTGTTTTTCATGCAACCTTCGCATGACTTCAGTTTTAAGTTTAGTGTACAAACTGGAAGTTTTAAAAGAATCAAGAGGAAAAAGTAACCCCACCTCCTGCAGAGCTGCCATCCACAAATTTATCAAGAATTTATCAGCCAAGAACAAGAACAGCTTGCTCACTTTAACAACAACTGAGAAGCAACAACCACACAATAAATTTTGATCTGGTGCCTGTGGTGCTCAGATGCAGATGACAAGAATAAGTTTTATTTTGTCTATTTCTCAGCAGGTTTACTCGACCATGTCTACTTTATAATGCTATGAGTTTCAAAAGTTTCAGAGAACTCTACTAAACTGAGAATTGAGCAGAAGTATAAGCAGAGCACAGTGCAAAGAGTCATGAGAGGATGGATGCAAAACAGGACCAACTGATTTAATAGAATAAATATCGTTAGCAGGATGACAGATAACAAATCACATAGCATTAGTCTGCTAAAAATGTTTGCTTATCTCTGACCAGACATCCAGCGCTGTCACACAATTAATACAGATTGGACGACAGAGCAAACAGCAGGTATGAAGGTAAAGAGGCTTGATGTGGGAGTAAATAAAATTAGAAAATTCATCAGTGTATTTTTGTATCAATGCAAAAGCTTTGAGCACTGAGTCAAAATGTCAGAACAGCCATGAGTAATCATGGCTTGACTTTGCGAACGAAGATTCTAAGAAGACCGTCCACGTCCGCGCTGACTGCAAGCCCTCTCATGGCTGATGAGGCCAATCCAGGACAGGCAAGTCCTGGTGCAGTGACAGCAGTTGAAGGACTGGTCAGGGTTTGGGTTTGAGATGGCAGCAGCAGTGCAGTTTTTTCCCTTCTGGTGCTTTTCTTCCAAGGCTCCTCGTCGGGTGCGTTCAAACAGGTTAACGGCTTCGTTAACGGAATGACGCCATCCATCACGCTCGGCAGCCATGCAGGACCACTGTTTGGGATCAGTGTGACAGGACTTGAGAGACTTCTTGAGGCTGTCCTTCTATCTCTTCTTTGGAGCGCCTCGGTCTCGGTGACCAGACGAAAGTTCTCCAAACATGACGATCTTGGGGAGGCGATGGTCCTCCATTCTAGAAACATGACCAGCCCAACGGAGCTGGGACTTCAGCAGCATGGCTTCGATACTTAGGATCTCGGCTTGTTCAAGGACCTCAGTGTTGGTTATGAAGTCGCTCCAGTGGATGTTGAAGATGGTACGGAGACAGCGCTGATGGAAACGCTCAAGGATTCGGAGGTGGCAGTGATAAGTGACCCAGGTCTCGGAGCTGTAGAGAAGGGTGGCGAGGACCACAGCACGGACCAAAAAAGGACCAAAAAAGAACTGTTGGCCTTTGCGAGTCTGTTGTCGATTTCCTTATCAATTTTGGTGTCAGAAGATATGGTACAACCTAAGTAGGTGAACTGCTGTACTGGTTTCAGTTCAGTGTCACCAATGAAGATGTGAGGTGGGTGGTATACTTTAAGGGGGGGGAGGCTGATAGAGAACCTCGGTCTTCTTCAGACTGACTTCAAGGCCGAAGAGCTGAGCAGCTTCTGCAAAGCAGGTGGTGATGCGTTGGAGAGCTTGTTCCATGTGGGCGACAAGGGCGGCATCATCTGCAAAGAGTAGGTCACGGACAAGTCTTTCATGGGTCTTTGTATGGGACTGAAGCCGCCGAAGATTGAACAGGCTGCTGTCCAGTCGATACCTTACATAGACTCCATCCTCATCGTCAAGGTCCTTGGTGGCCTGTTTGATCAGCATGCTAAAGAAAATGCTGAAAAGCATGGGTGCCAGGACGCAGCCCTGCTTCACGCCGTTGGAGATAGGGAAGGGGTCAGAAAGGTCACTGCCAAGTCTGATCTGGCCATGTTGATCTTCATGTAGTTGGATCATCATCTCGAAAAACTTTGGGGGACAGCCAAGGTGCTTCAAGATCTGCCATAGTCCCCTCCTGCTCACAGTATCAAAGGCTTTTGTCAGGTCAACAAAGGTTGCATAGAGTCCTTTGTTTTGCTCGCGGCACTTCTCCTGCAGCTGCCAAAGGACGAACACCATGTCTGTTATACCTCTGTTGGCTCTGAAACTGCACTGGCTTTCTGGGAGTTGGTCTTCAGCGATGGAAGGAACAAACCTGTTAAGCAGGATTCTCGCGAGTATTTTACCGGCAGTGACCAGAAGGGTAATCCCCCGGTAGTTGGAACAATCATACTTTTCTCCCTTCTTCTTATAAATTGTGATTAGGACAGCATCTCGCAGATCGTGTGGTAACTTTCCCTGCTCCCAGCAAAAGAGTAGGAGATCGAGGAGCTTGCTGTGCAGCATAAGACCTCCATGCTTCCAGATCTCTGGAAGAATGCCATCTACTCCTGCTGCCTTACCGCTTTTGAGTTGGTCTACAGCTTTAATTACTTCCTTGAGGGTAGGTGGTTCATCGAGTTCTGTTTGGATTGGAAGCTGGGGAATGCGCACGATTACTGAGTCCTGGACTGTGCGAGTTGCACTGAAGAGGGACTGGAAATGCTCCGTCCAGCATTTGAGGATTGATGTCTTGTCAGTGAGAAGCTCCTGGTTATCAGAGCTACACAAGGGGCTTTGGACCTGATAAGTAGGGCCGTATACTGCTTTCAGAGCTTCGTAGAACCCCCCATAGTTGCCACTGTCCGCAAGGAGCTGGATACGTTGTGCGAGGTGGTTCCACCATTCATTCTTGATCTCTCTAAGCCTGCTCTGAAGGAGGCTGCAAGCATGCCGGAAGGAGGTTTTCTTTACTGGGCAGGACGGCTGCTGTAGGTGGGCCTGGTGAGCAGATCTTTTCTTTGCTAACAATGCCTGGATCTCCTTGTCATTGTCATCGAACCAGTCCTTGTTTTTCTTTGTGGTGTAGCCAAGAACCTCTTCGGATGACTTCAAGATGGCTGTTTTCAGTTGGTCCCACATGGTCTCAGGGGAGGGTTCACGGGAGTAGGTTGGTTCATCAAGTTTCTGCTGTAAGTTTGCCTCGAATTCAGCTTTCACTTCGGCTACGTGAAGGTTGCTGACATTGAGTTTTTTCATCCTGGGACTTCTTTTCTTTGACTTAGGTTTGAAGTGAAGTTTGAGTTTGCATCGGACGAGACGATGGTCTGTATGACACTTGGCGCTGGGCATCACTCTGGTGTGTAAGACATCTTTCTGGTCTCGTTGGCGCACTAGAACATAATTGAGAAGGTGCCATTGTTTTGACTGAGGATGCATCCAGGTTGTTTTAAGACTGTTCCTTTGCTGAAAGATGGTGTTTGTGATGACGAGTTGCTGCTCGGTGCAGAATTCTAGCAACAGATGCCCATTTTCATTGCAGTTTCTAACGCCATGTCTCCCAAGAACTCTTTTCCAGGCATCTGAGTCTCGGCCTACTCTGGCATTGAAGTCACCAAGGATCAGAACCTTCTCATCAGCAGGTCTACTTTGCAGGAGCCTGCGTAGATCGGAGTAGAATTTAGCTTTTCCTTTGGGCTCAGCCTGAAGGGTCGGTGCGTACACACTGAAGAGTGTAACATGTTGGTTGTTGTCCAGAGAAAGACATATGGATATAATAAGGTCGGAGTGACCTATTGGCAAAGCTTCAAGTTTGGATACCAATGAATTTCTCACCATGAAGCCTACACCTGAAAGGCATCTCTCTGTTGATGGTTTACCCGACCAGTAAAGGGTATAGCCAGCACCATGTTCTTTGAGGCTACCTTCTTCCGGAAATCGAACTTTGCTTAGAGCTGCGATGTCAACATCGAGGCGAGACAGTTTGTGTGCAACAAGAGCAGATCGGCGTACTAGACGGCTGTTGTCAGCTAGATCAAGCATGGTGCGAATGTTCTAGCATGCAATTTTTAAACCCTTGCCCTTCGGGAGAGATTTTATTCATTCCTTTGTCTTTGATTTTGTTTCTAAACTTGCTTGTGTTTGACCGCATAAAGAGAGATGCCCGTTGACCACGGCTAGCCAACTGGGTGTAGAGGAGACGAGTTTTGTTTGGGCCACCTTTTCTAGGCCCCTCTCCATGTGAAGCAAGCAGTGCTGTCCCTAAAGAAGGCTGCTTGGTCGTTCAGGATGCTGCCGAGTGGTACTGTCATCTCCTGGTCGGCACCAGGCGACCAGAGTCCTGAACCGCCTGCATGCAGGTTTGAGACTGTGACTTCCAGTGACATCTTCCACCTGTCGTTTTCGCCTTGTTCCCATCACTGCAGGACTTGCAAAGTGGTCGTGAACAGAGTGATTGGTCCTTTGGCCTGCGCTGAAGAGTTTTTAGGTGTGGTATAGTATGCGCAAACCATCCCCACCCTTTAAGCACAAGGCTCATCTGCCATGGCCTAGCAAGCTGGGACGGTGACAGTGAGGATCTCAGGCCATAGGTTTTACATCAGAGTTTCCTTCTCCTAGGTGGGTAGCCTGCCATGGCTGCAGAGCCCCACCTGCCCTGATGATAACCACCAACGTGGTGGGTTTTATATCGGGGTTGTCTCCCCTAGATCCGCCATGTTCTGCAATACCAGGGGCCCCACTTGGAGGCATACTGGCGGTCTTCAGTATGTGAGAGGCTAGGAGTTATGGCCACTCACTGGTAGTGAATTGGCCTTATATTGCGCTTCACATTCTGCTGGATGTGGGGAGACCAATCTGGGACACCAATATTATTGGCCACCAGAGAGGTGCTACTCCTCCAGGGATCCTTATCCCTTATGACAGTACTTATGAGTAATACTGTGATATTAAATAATGGGACTTTATTGGTCATTCTTCACAATGACCAATAACTCATCATGATTTCCAATGATCAATCACTGATCACTGTTGTTCCGATGACCAATCACTGATCACAATCATTTCCAGTGACCAATCACTGATCAACATTTTCCTAATGACCAATCACTGATCACTATTATTTCCAAAGACCAATCATGGATCACTGTTATTCCCAATGACTAATCACTGATCACCATTGTTCCCAGTGACAACTCACTGATCAACATTATTCCCAATGACCAATCACTGAACACTGTTATTCCTAATGACTAATCACTGATTACCATTGTTCCCGATGACCAATCATTGATCACTGTTATTCCTAATGACCAATCACTGATCAGCATTATTTCCAATGACCAATCACTAATCATCATTGTTCCCAATGAACAATCACAGACCACCATCATTCCCAGTGACCAATCACTGATTACCATTGTTCCCAATGAACAATCACTAATGATCATTGTTCCCAATGAACAATCACAGATCACCATCATTCCCAGTGACCAATCACTGATCAACATTGTTCCCAATGACCAATCATTGATCAACATTATTCCCAGTAACTTATCACTGATCACCATTATTTCAAATGATCAATCACTGATCACCATCGTTCTCAATGACCAACCACTGATTAACATTTTCCCAATGACCAATCACTGATCACAATCACTCCCAATGATCAATCACTAATCACCAACGTTCCCAATGACCAGTCACTGATCAGCATTAGGTCCAATGACCAATCACTTATCACCATTATTCCTAACAACCAATCACTAATCACCATTGCTCCTAATGAATGACCTCTGATCAGTGATTGTCCACCCATTCACTTCTTTTTTCTGCACTTTAATCTCGCTTTTTAGTAATATTTACAGCAATAATCGTCAATTATACAATTCGTAGCTGTTTCCTTCATGTCTGTTTCATGACTCCTCACTTCCACTGCTTCATTCTGTCTGTGTCCTTGACAGATATTATAGAATCTTATAAATATATGACAGGAAGTTTGTGGTGCCAGACTTTCTACTTTTCTTCTAAGTTACAATCGATTATTGATTCAGGTCAGATTGTTCTAATCTGGACCATTCTGTTCTATTGTATTCTATTCTATAGAATATTATCTTATTATATCTTTGGAAATATATCATGCTCTGTAATCATTGCATAGTCCATAACGTAAGTAGTTATTATGACTGACTGATTAATTAGCTGTTAATATAGTACTACTCACTCATTCCTGCTTAGCCCTGTATAGTTATGCCTCCACCACCGTAAGGTGCAGGAGACATTATGTTTTTGGGTTGTCCATCTGTCCGTGCGTCCGTCCGTCCATGTGTGCATGAGTGTGTCCGTGTGTGCGTCCGTCCCGAAACCTTGTGAACGCGATATCTCAAAGGCTAATGAAAGGAATTTCACCAAACTTTCACCATTTGTGCGCTTTGGGACAAACATGAACTGATTAGATTTTGAGATCAAAAGGTCTAAGGTCAAGGTCACTGTGAGGTCAAATGTCTGTCCGAGAGCCTTGTGAACACAATATCTCTAAGGCAAATGAAAGGAATTTCACCAAACTTTCAGCATTTGTGCATTTGGGGACAAAGATAAACTGATTAGATTTTGAGATCAAAAGGTCTAAGGTGAAGGTCACTGTGAGGTCAAATGTCTGTCCAAAAAACTTGTGAACACAATATCTCCAAGGCTGATACAAGTAATTTCACCAGGTCAAGATTACTGTGAGGTCAAATGTCCATCCCCAAATCACAACTTAATAAGGCGTGTAGTCTACCAGGCGGAGGCATCCCCATCGACGCTGTTGGCGTCGAGTTCTATGTTTTTTATGCCTCCACCGCCGTAAGGTGCAGGAGGCATTATGTTTTCGAGTTGTCCATCTGTCTGTGCGTCCGTCCATCTATGCGTGCGTCCGTGCATGCGTGCATCCGTCCCGAAACTTTGTGAACATGATATCTCAAAGGCTAATGAAAAGAATTTCACCAAACTTTCACCATTTGTGCGCTTTGGGACAAACATGAACTGATTAGATTTTGAGATCAAAAGGTCTAAGGTCAAGGTCACTGTGAGGTCAAATGTCTGTCTGAAAACCTTGTGAACACAATATCTCCAAGGCGAATGAAAGGAATTTCACCAAACTTTCACCATTCGTGCATTTCGGGACAAAGATAAACTGATTAGATTTTGAGATCAAAAGGTCTAAGGTCAAGGTCACTGTGAGGTCAAATGTCTGTCCGAAAACCTTGTGAACACAATATCTCCAAGGCTGATACAAGTAATTTCACCAGGTCAAGATTACTGTGAGGTCAAATGTCCATCCCCAAATCACAACTTAATAAGGCGTGTAGTCTACCGGGTGGAGGCATCCCCATCGACGCCATTGGCGTCGAGTTCTATCTAGTTAACTATGAGTTATTGACAGTATGCTGAAGTGTTTCTCATAAATATAATCACACATTATAATGCACACGAATCACACGTTATCAGATAGACATCTTAATCATGCAAGATGGAGAAAGAGAGAAAATTAGGAGGCGATTTGTTAAGTAAGAAAATAAAACCAGTGGATAAAGAAATATCAAAAGCCTTCGGTAAAATCACTTGTTTTTGGTATTAAAATAAAAGAATACCTTTTCGTTCTTACTAAACATCATAACTGTATTTTTCAGCAAGTGTGTGTGTGTGTGTGTGTTTGATTTAGTTTCCATGCTTTCCAGAACTGCATCATCAGAAATGGTGTATGCCAGTGGCTCAGCAAACAGCCAGGCTCATTTGTATAGCCCTCGAGCCAGATGCAGGCTCACTGTTTTCCATTTTCCATTGGTATTTGCAGCCGCAGTAAACCGTCCTGGACGCCTCATTTAAAACCACACTCGTGTGCTGCCCTGAGCACAAACAGGCTGGAGTGTGTGAGGGATACCTGAGGGGAGAATTAAATGCAGGATCTTGCTGAAGATGCTTATCAGGGTGCATAAAGATCACAAGACATCCATCTATTTTGACAGAACCATCAAATATGCAACACTGTCTAAATGTCACCTTTTCTCGCCTCCTCTTTGATTTATTTGCATGTCTGTAATGCAAGATTTGCTTTATGCTGAATGCAAAATGTATGATTTGAGCCCTGATGTCCCTCTGATGGACTAAAATCAGCTTCACCCTGTATGGTTTTCAACAGACAAAAATCACACATCAGAAAAGATTTATTTGGTTCAGATTGGTGCATAGCCTCATGTGACACTCATCAGCATCTGATTTAGTGCCGTTGTAAATAAACAGCAAGGTTCTGGCAGTGTGAGCAATTTTTTCAATTCAAATTGCAGACTGTGATTCGCTGCTACAATGCTAATCTAAAAGCCATCATTTTAGTTGCCAGGACTAAAGAGGAGAGGGACCATCCAGCTTGTTATCAGTGCACAGTTCAAAAGCCAGCATCTGTGATGGTATGAGAGTGCGTTAGTGTACATGACATGGGTAGCTTGAACATCTGGGAAGGCATCATTAATGCTGAATGATATATACATGTTTCAGAGCAATATGCTGCCATCCAGAAAAAACCTGTTTCAGAGAAGGCCTTTATTCTTTCAGCAAGACAATGCCAAACTGCTTTTGCACATATTAAAACTGCATGGCTCCGTAGTAAAAGAGTCTGGGTGCTAAACTGGCCTGTCTGCAGTCCAGACCTGTCTCCTATTTTAAATATTTGGTGCATTATCAAGAGCAAAATATGACAAAGGAGACCCCGAACTGTTGAGCAACTGAAATTGTATATCAGGTGAGAATGGGACAACATTTCTCTTTCAAAATTACAGCAATTGGTCTCCTCAGTTCCCAAATGTTTACAGTGTTGTTAAATATAGAGGTGATGCAACACAGTGGTAAACATGCCCCTTTTTTTGAAACGTGTTGCTGACATCAAATTCAAAATGAGCAGATATTTTTCAAAAAACAAAATTTCTCGGGCAGCACAGTGGTGTAGTGGTTAGCGCTGTCGCCTCACAGCAAGAGGGTCTGGGTTCGAGCCCCGTGGCTGGTGAGGGCCTTTCTGTGCGGAGTTTACATGTTCTCCACCCGGGTTTCCTCCGGGTGCTCCGGTTTCCCCCACAGTCCAAAGACATGCAGGTTAGGTTAACTGGTGACTCTAAATTGACCGTAGGTGTGAGTGTGAACGGTTGTCTGTGTCTATGTGTCAGCCCTGTGATGACCTGGCAACTTGTCCAGGGTGTACCCCGCCTTTCACCCGTAGTCAGCTGGGATAGGCTCCAGCTTGCTTGCGACCCTGTAGAACAGGATAAAGCGGCTAGAGATAATGAGATGAGATGAGAATGAATAAAATTTCTGTTTCAATATTTGATATGTTGTCTTTGTACTAATTTCAATAAAATATAGGGTTTCCATGAGTTGCAAATTATTACCTCGCCCGGGACAGAGTCCATCAGAGGTGAGGTATTGTTTTCGGTGGGGTTTGTTTCTTTGTTTGTTTCTTTGTTTTTTTGTTAATGATATTATGGGAAAACGGCTGGACCAATCTTCATGAAACGTTCAGGAGATGGGCATTGGTCTCAAATAGAAGGTCCAACATTTTCGGTGTCATCCGGTCAAGGTTTTTGTGGCTACTGCTTCATATAGAAGCAGCAGCCACTATGTCATCATGCTGTAAGGGAGTGTAACAGTTGTGCAGTAGGGTGTGTTCTGATTGGCTGAGAGCAGTAGGGTGTGTTCTGATTGGCTGAGAGCAGCAGAGAATCAGAATCAGAACCATGTTTATTGGCCAAGTATGTTCACACAGAAGGTCAAAATCAAGGTCAAGGTCAACAAAAAGGTCAAAATCGTTTTTTCACGATATCTTCCTTCATATCCATCATAAGTGCTACCGGGCGAGGTTTGTTTTGCCTGGCAACACTTGTTGCATTCTGTTTTTACACAGCGTCCCAACTTTTTTGGAATTGGGGCTGTACAAATACAATAGTAGCAATGATGAAACATTAAAAACACACACACACACACACACACACACACACACACACACACACACACACACACACACACACACACACACACTATTGGACAGAAAAATATCTTGATTACTGCAAGCTCACTTTACCTCAAGAATGTTTGTGTTCATGTAATGCCAACATACCCCCCTATAATCATTCATGCCATTATTTGGTACATCAAATGATTGTTAATAAAATCAAATACAATGTGATTTATGGTAATGCACAGTATGTACAGTAAATAACAATATTTATTTGAAATATGCCTCCAGTTCTCTTTGCGGAACAGACAATCCTCTCATTGTATGCATCTTGGCAGCCAATATTTCCTCCAAATTTTTCTCTCAGTTATCTTTCAATGTTATTTCCAGACAAAATTAATGTGCAACCACTACAGCCAGCTGTTCTGAACAAAATTATTTAATAGACGGCTCTAAAAAACAGACTGCAAGTGAGTAAAAAGTCATGAACTGTGTCTAGCAAAAGTATTCATGGATTCAAGTATTCAAAAGTATTCAAGTATTCATGGATTTACATACACAATATGCCTACCACTTTAAAGATGAAAATTGTTGTTTTATTATGACACAAACAATAATTAAGATGATAAAACAGACATTTGGAGTGTGCATAGGTATTCACCCCTTTTCATATGAAACCCCTAAATAAGAGCTGGTCCAACCAATTCACTTCATAAATCACTTAATTAGTTGATTAAGATCCACCTGTGTGCCATCAAAGTGTCACATGATCTGTCACATGATGTCTGTATAAATCAACCTGTTCTGGAAGGACCCTGACTCTGCAACACTACTAAACAGGTCAGAGACAAAGTTGTGGAGAAATATAGATCAGGGTTGGGTTATAAAAAAAAATCCCAAACTTTAAATATCCCACAGAGCACCATTAAATCCATTATAGCAAAATGGAAAGAACATGGCACCACTACAAACCTGACAAGAAAAGGCTGTCCACCAAAACTCACAGACCGGGCAAGGAGGGCATTAATCAGAGATGCAACAAAGACACCAAAGATAACACTGAAGGAGCTGCAAAGATCCACAGTGGAGATGGGAGGATCTGTCCTTAGGACCACTTTGAGCCATACACTCCACAGAGTGGGGCTTTATGGAAGAGTGGCCAGAAAAAAAGCCATTGCTTAAGAAAACATGTTTGGAGTTTGACCAACAGCATGTGGCAGACTCCCCAAACACATGGAAGATGATTCTCTGGTCAAATGAGACTAAAACTGATCTTTTTGGCCATCATGGGAAATGCCATGTGTGGCACAAACCCAACCCCCTGAGAACACCATTCCTACAGTGAAGCATGGTGGTGGCAGCATCATGCTGTGGGGATGTTTTTCATCTGCAGGGACAGGGAAGCTGGTCAGGACTGAAGGAAAGATGGATGATACTAAATCCAGGGCAATTCTTGAGGAAAACCTGTTTGAGTCAGCTAGAGGTTTGAGACTGGGACAGGGGCGTCACTAGACCCAAGACCATACTGGGGCACAAAAGGGGCACAGGAAATGTATGCGAGCGCGCGAAGCGCGCGAGCTAAAAATTTTGCACTATATTTATATTTATATTTATATTTTTTATATAATATATATTACATTTTATGTAATATATATTATATTTTATGTAATATATATTTATATATTGATATTTATATTTAGAAACGGCCTGCTTAAAACTAGTCACTAGAGCTGTAAAACTCAAAATGATTACGAGGACACTGAATCCAGGTCAATCATTTAATAATAACAGTATGAATATTTGCAACATTTGTGATAATAGCAATGTAATACTTATACTGTTGGTAATATTGTAAAAGAACATATTAACATACAATACAACACCGCCGAGTTTTTAAACTCAACCAAGAGTACTTAATGGCCAACAGTATTCACACTTGATACCTTTTAAATCACCAAACATATCTTTGTAAGCACACGCATTTTCAGCATGGAACATCTCTAAACACAATCCAAAAGCCTCTAAAAGCACCACTGTGTGTGTGTGTGTGTGTGTGTGTTACAAAAATGACAGTGGAATTACTGTCTACTAACCTGTAAACAGTTGAAAAACACGGAGAAATGGTTTCCCCTGCTCTGAATTTCATTGCATCTGAGGGCTGCTGGAGTCTGCGGTCCCCATAGCAACCAAGATGTTACTCATGTCACGCGCACACTTTTTTCACATTGCTTAGTGTGCGCGAGGCCAGCCAAAACTACCAATGTAAAAGCATTGTAGATGGTCTTCTTCGCGCATCGGTTAGCCTACCCCACGTTATGAATTAATTAAATTGCAGCTATTCCCAAGTTTAAAATTCAGAGCGTTTCGTCACTGGATTTTTTTTACTGGGGCACTACAGATCTATACTGGGGCACGTGCCCCAGTAAAATACCCCTGGCGACGCCGATGGACTGGGATGAAGGTTCATGTTCCAGCAGGACAATGACCCTAAACATACTGCTAAAGCTACACTGGAGTGGTTTAAAAGGAAACATTTAAATGTCTTGGAATGGCCTAATCAAAGCCCAGACCTCAATCCAATTGATAATCTGTGGCATAACTTGAAGATTGCTGTACACCAATGCAGCCCATCTAACTTGAAGGAGCTGGAGTAGTTTTGCCTTGAGAAAGGGGCAAAAATCCCAATGGCTAGAGGTGCTAAGCTAATAGAGATATACCCCAAGAGACTTGCAGCTGTAATTGCAGCAAAAGGTGGCTGTACAACAAAGTATTGACTTTTGTGGTGTGTGTGCGTTGGGGATACCTTTGAGCACTCCAGATTTCTGTTTTTTTTATCTTAATTATTGCTTGTGTCAGGTGGCACGGTGGTGTAGTGGTTAGCGCTGTCGCCTCACAACAAGAAGGTCCTGGGTTCGAGCCCCGGGGCCGGCGAGGGCCTTTCTGTGTGGAGTTTGCATGTTCTCCCCGTGTCTGTGTGGGTTTCCTCTGGGTGCTCCGGTTTCCCCCATAGTCCAAAGGCATGCAGGTTAGGTTAACTGGTGACTCTAAATTGACCGTAGGTGTGAGTGTGAATGGTTGTCTGTGTCTATGTGTCAGCCCTGTGATGACCTGGCGACTTGTCCAGGGTGTACCCCGCCTTTCGCCTGTAGTCAGCTGGGATAGGCTCCAGCTTGCCTGCGACCCTGTAGAAGGATAAAGCGGCTAGAGATAATGAGATGAGAGATTGCTTGTGTCACAATAAAACAACAATTTTCACATTTAACATCGTAGGCATGTTGTGTAAATCAAATGGTGCTAACCACCCAAAGATACATTTTAATTTCAGCTTGTAATAAAACAAAACAGGAAAAACACCAAGGGGAATGAATACTTTTGCAAGACACTGTAGTATGAGCAGTACAGCAATTCTGAGAGTTATATTGTGTCTAATTGGTGTTGGTTTTATGCTAAAATACTTATTTGTAAATGTTTACTCTTGAATAGAGGACCCAGTCAAATTTTCCTGTTTGTAGAATCTTGGTGAAATATTTCGAGCTGCACGGAAAATATTGCATATTACAAGACTTAATGCATGACAGAGGTAATCAACCCTATAATTTGTACTTACGCATATTAGATTTGACATCTTCCTTGTTAGCTAGGTCATTCGCAAATGCCTCAGTTGCTCCAGTTTAAAAAAAATATATATTAAAAAGTGCAGCGTCTCCTCTGCTATAATTTGGGCTTTTCAGAGCTGAAATTGGGGTCAGACAGTTGCAGTGTGTGTCATTTAATGGTTATTGGATATTTCTGTTTCTTGTGGCTGCTGAAGCCTCAATACTGCATAAAGCGGACTGTCAGGAGAGGATTTAAATCCTAGGAGCGATGCCACTGTGGCAATGAAATCTTGCATAAGTAATTTGTTCATTTAAATGAAAACAGAAACCCAGAAGAAGTCGGCACACAAATGGTCTCTGCGGTTTGGAGAAATACAATAAATTAATAAAAATGAAGAAGGTGAGAAGCATATTTCTGAACCCATGCTGAGAAGGCACAGCAGATCACAAATGGAGGTAAAATAGAGGGGAAGAGAAAGGGGTAATATGAATAGATCTGGCGATTTACTTTCTGGTTACTTGTGTTCAACAATGCCCTGGGTGGAAACAGTGGAAAATATTTTTAAATACATTTATACAATAGGCTAAGATAGAAATGTACTGTAGGCATATTCATAATGGGGCACCATACACACACACACACACACACACACACACACACACACACACACACACACACACACACAAATTAGACTCATTATTTACCCTTAAATGGCATTAGGTAACAAGCAGAAAAGGTTAATTTGTTACACAGAATCAGGCTGGGAAAAAATAAAAACATAAGTATGCAAATCAGGTGAAAATTCAAATTCAATCTAAATTCTTTGAAACTGCTCTCACTGAATTCAGAATTGAAGGCAGAACAACATCTTATTCATCTCATTATCTCTAGCTGCTTTATCCTTCTACAGGGTCGCAGGCAAGCTGGAGCCCATCCCAGCTGACTACGGGCGAAAGGCGGGGTACACCCTGGACAAGTCACCAGGTCATCACAGGGCTGACACATAGACACAGACAACCATTCACACTCACATTCACACCTACGGTCAATTTAGAGTCACCAGTTAACCTAACCTGCATGTCTTTGGACTGTGGGGGAAACCGGAGCACCCGGAGGAAACCCACGCAGACACGGGGAGAACATGCAAACTCCGCACAGAAAGGCCCTCGCCGGCCACAGGGCTCGAACCCAGAACCTTCTTGCTGTGAGGCGACAGCGCTAACCAATACACCACCGTGCCGCCGGCAGAACAACATACATTTTACAAAATGAAATATGTCGATCCGTTCTTGAGATATTACAAATCAAAGATTGAAGAAACAGCTTAATTTTTTATTAAACTGTCGTAATATTCTGTCTGAGGGTCACACGGTCCAAAATAGGCCTCATTAACCAATGAGTTCAAATGTTTTTTTTCTGAATAACTTTTTTATTTTTCAAGATATTTACAGTACGTGGAAATTGGCGGCACATAGATGGTTGATACTGAATACAAAGTTTGAAAAATTAGTAAAAACCAATTGTGCAAATTAGTATTTAATTTTGCTAATTAGGTAAAAATGTTAAATCAGTAGACTCAATCAAAAAGTAATAAAATATTATTTCTAATACCCTCTTTGTGCTCTGTAGGGCTTTGTATTTCTCAAAAGTAGGGCCTACTAGTGTTTACAGTGGTGCTTGAAAGTTTTTGAACCCTTCAGAATTTGATATTTCTGCATAAATATGACCTAAAACATCATCAGATTTTCACACAAGTCCTAAAAGTAGATAAAGAGAACCCAGTTAAACAAATGAGACAAAAACATTATACTCGGTCATTTATTTATTGAGGAAAATGATCCAATATTACAGATCTGTGAGTGGCAAAAGTATGTGAACCTCTAGGATTAGCAGTTAATTTGAAGGTGAAATTAGAGTCAGGTGTTTTCAATCAATGGGATGACAATCAGGTGTGAGTGGGCACCCTGTTTTATTTAAAGAACAGGGATCTATCAAAGTCTGATCTTCACAACACGTTTGTGGAAGTGTATCATGGCATGAACAAAGGAGATTTCTGAGGACCTCAGAAAAAGTGTTGTTGATGCTCATCAGGCTGGAAAAGATTACAAAACCATCTCTGAAGAGTTTGGACTCCACCAATCCACAGTCAGACAGATTGTGTACAAATGGAGGAAATTCAACACCATTGTTACCCTCCCCAGGAGTGGTCGACCAACAAAGATCACTCTAAGAGCAAGGCATGTAATAGTCAGCGAGGCCACAAAGGACCCCAGGGTAATTTCTAAGCAACTGAAGGCCTCTCTCACATTGGCTAATGTTAATGTTCATGAGTCCACCATCAGGAGAACACTGAACAACAATAGTGTGCATGGCAGGGTTGCAAGGAGAAAGCCACTGCTCTCCAAAAAGAACATTGCTGCTTGTCTTCAGTTTGCTAAAGATCACATGGACAAGCCAGAAGGCTATTGGAAAAAATGTTTTGTGGATGGATGAGACCAAAATAGAACGTTTTGGTTTAAATGGGAAGTGTTATGTTTGGAGCCAGGGCCAGGACGGCTTGCCATCATTGATGGAACAATGAATTCTGAATTATACCAGCGAATTCTAAAGGAAAATGTCAGGTCATCTGTCCATGAACTGAATCTCAAGAGAAGGTGGGTCATGCAGCAAGACGACGACCCTAAGCACATAAGTCGTTCTACCAAAGAATGGTTAAAGAAGAATAAAGTTAATGTTTTGCAATGGCCAAGTCAAAGTCCTGACTTTAATCCAATCAAAATGTTGTGGAAGGACCTGAAGCGAGCAGTTCATGTGAGGAAACCCACCAACATCCCAGAGTTGAAGCTGTTCTGCACGGAGGAACGGGCTAAAATTCCTCCAAGTCGGTGTGCAGGACTGATCAATGGTTTACCAGAAATGTTTAGTTGCAGTTATTGCTGCACAAGGGGGTCACACCAGATACTGAAAGCAAAGGTTCACATACTTTTGCCACTCACAGATATGTAACATTGGATCATTTTCCTGAAGAAATAAATGACCAAGTATAATATTTTTGTCTCATTTGTTTAACTGGGTTCTCTTTACCTACTTTTAGGACTTGTGTGAAAATCTGATGATGTTTCAGGTCAAAATTATGCAGAAATATAGAAAATTCTAAAGGGTTCACAAACTTTCAAGCACCACTGTACAAGAAAAATAATTCAACACTAGCAGCAGATTCAACACCAGTCTCCGCCCGTTGACTGTGGGAGTCCCTCAGAGGCGCTTCGCATTCTGTGCATTCGGCTGTGTATTCAGAGATGCTCTTTGTTGTGAAAGAGTGATCCAGGTCCATTGTAAGCTCAGAGCAAATTAATGCTTGTGTTACTGTCTCGTATCTTGCCACTTAAGTGGCATGTGGGTCAAATGGCAAGAAATGAGACATACTTTGTCCAAAATTAAAGTCCTGTGACATACATGGCATATGTGTGGCATTAATGTGGCATATCTGGGGTTTGGATGGGTTTCATAGGACGTAAATTTATGGCGTATGCAAGGCATATGATGCGTTGCCGCGGCATAACCATTTCGTTGGTGTGATGTTTCGTTCATATGTCTGATGTTGCTGCTGCGTACCTGCGGCGTATCTGCAGCGTTCACAGGTGGGTATAAAAGGGGGCCCCATGCTGTGTTCATTGTCATTCATCATAGTCAAGAAAGCATCATGTCAGCGAAGAAGTCAGGACCCAAGAAGGGCAAGGGAAGAGGGAAGACATCAGCCGCATCCACCCAGCCATCTCCAGAGCCACCTTCATCAGACACATGTCAACTAAAGCGTTTGCACGGCGTAATAGGTGTTCGAGCAACGTTCCTGCTGCGTCACTGCTGCATAGCTTTTGTTTTTACAGCGTACGCATGGCGTATGTGTGACATATCAAAGCTGCTACGTATGTGCTACGGATTTTTAAGTGCGGACTTAAAAATTCACAGCACCCTGGTGTACAAGGAGATCGTGCTACGCCTTCCTAGAGTATTAGTTACATAAGCTGGCCATGCTGCCATGTATCCTGAGATGCCGTACATACAAAAGGCTGAAACACCAATGTGTGACACAAGCATTAAGGACTACTTGGGCTACGATGTTGTTCGGGAAAACCGCCGTAGTTTGAAGATGGATCTTAGGAGGTAATTAAAGACACTCTTGGCCTTAAGAGGCTTTTGGGAAACCCAGCCCAGTCCAGTGCAGCAACAAATACACTGATCAACCAATCTGTTATGCAAAATGATGTGGTGTCCAATCGCCCGTCCGATTAAAGGCTAAAATCATGGTTTATACAAAAATAAGTACAAAATAAAACATTTGGGATGAGCTGTTATCAGAAAATTATCAACGACTGTGTGTGGTGTGATACTGTCCGATCCTAAGTGGAATAATGGTTCCCATCCTGAAGTTGATTGTCTTCCTATAACAGCACATCCTAAAGTGGTTTATTCTTCTTCTACCACAACAATTTGCCAACAGTGTTTTTTTTTAATTTGTAAAAGAACATCTTGTACTTTTACTTTATTTGAAGTTGAGGAACATCTATGAAACAAGTTAGTTCCTATTATCACTTATGTTATAGCAGTGATAAACAGTTGCTCCCTCATCAGCTTCTAATTTTTTTAAACATCTTTATGCCTAATAAGAAATTAAATTATGTCTTATTACCAAGAAATCAGAAAGCATAAACTCCTGAGTCCTGTGGCAAACCTAAAGTGCGAACACTGGAAACTCTTTCCATAAATTGTAATTAAATGCCTTCACGAAACAATTTTTTTTTATCCTTGTCATTTGTTAGTATAGAAATGTTTACGTATTTTATATGTATTAACATAAATCTATGATGTGAGGGTGCACTACTGTCAATGCTGCTGTTATTGAAAGTTAAACCAACACAGTCGAAAATTCAACAGATGAGATTGAGTGGAATAACTGTTTTATTCTATCCACATTCACTGGATTTTGAGAAACAGGGCACTTTATTTTTATTTTTTTCAAATTTGATAAATAAAAACTTTGCAAAAAACGTCCGGCAAAATCATTTCCGCTTAGAAGATAAACAAACCGGCGAAATGACAGGAGCAATTTGTGAAAAATGCGATGATAATAATAATAATTCTTGAAAAAAACTACGGAATTACCATCAAATACTTTTATTCCATATTTTGTTGCACTTTTTTTGTATTTTTTTGGGTTTTGTTTTTGAATAGTTTTTATTTCGTCCTTGGCTGATTCAGCAACACGCTCTGCCATTTTGTTTTTCTATACTCACAGCTGATATCCTACATACACATAGTAGAGTAGCCAATCAGAACATGTGATTGCTCATATCCAGAGAATGAATAATTAATAACATTGGCTGGCGTTGAGTGGTATATCATCTATATTCCATTCAGCTAGCATGATATTGAACGAGTCGAAGACAAGTAGCTGAATGGGATATATCTGATAGAACACGAAAAAAAAACCCAGCCAATATTATTATTATCATCTCATCTCATTATCTGTAGCCGTTTTATCTTGTTCTACAGGGTCGCAGGCAAGCTGGAGCCTATCCCAACTGACTACAGGCGAAAGGCGGGGTACACCCTGGAGAAGTCACCAGGTCATCACAGGGCTGACACATAGACACAGACAACCATTCACACTCACATTCACACCTACGGTCAATTTAGAGTCACCAGTTAACCTAACCTGCATGTCTTTGGACTGTGGGGGAAACCGGAGCACCCGGAGGAAACCCACGCGGACACGGGGAGAACATGCAAACTCCGCACAGAAAGCCCCTCGCCGGCCACGGGGCTCGAACCCAGACCTTCTTGCGGTGAGGTGACAGCGCTAACCACTACACCACCGTGCCGCCCCTATTATTATTATTATTATTATTATTATTATTATACATACACATTCGATGGAACAATTATAGATTTTACAAAAAGTTAAGAACAGGGGGAACTTACCAATATTGACTGCTGATTCTGATCAAATGTAATTCAATGTTCTGTCAATCCAATGTACTGTACAAAGTCAAAGTTCTTACAATAAAAATGGTGCAAGTCCAAAAAGCCTGAATAACAACCCAACTTATATCCAAGCTCTATCCAGGTTGACAGTTCAAGTTCAGTTACTTTTGGTCGTAGTTAATTGTTCCATTGCAGTTGTTCAAAACAAAAGGGCTTTGCTGAGTGAAGTCCACAAGTGAAGTTCTCTTGTAAACGTCTCCGTCACTTTTCCTCACCTCCAAGTAGAACTTTGACAATATTTTCACGATTGCTCTCTTTTCCAGTTTTTTGATGTCCATTGGTGTGTTTTTCTCTTATAAATATGCATGAAGAATATCCAGTGAAGTTTTTGTAGCCTTTCAAGTGTTCAGCGCGTCTTCCTCTTTAAATCTTCTGCTTTTAATGAAGCAAACCTCGCGGCCATGTTTGTGTACAAACTGTTACAGTCACTCACTAGTGTGGAAGTTTTACATCTCCGATGTGTCTCTTTTCCAGTTTTTTGATGTCTGTTGGTATGTTTTTCTCTTGTAAATATGCGTGAAGAATATATAATGAAGTTTTGGTAGCCTTTCGGTGTTTAGCACGTCTTTAGTTTCAGTTTTCAGTTTATTTATTTAGTGCTTAAACCAAGCACTAAATTAACCCCGTCTTCTCTCTCTCCCGGCCGACAAAGAAATGACTGTGCACATACGCAGCAGAAAGGTTTTGTCATGGGATCTTCGCATGAGCTCCGACGTGTGACATCGTGTTGTCTTGGCACTTGACAATATTATATAACGATATTGCATGCTCGTTCTCCATTGGGGAGAGTGGCGTAATACATGGAGGATAAGTGATATGATAACAAGATTGCATGCCTTCAATAAACCCACCAGAAGAGAATAGAATACATATATGTTATTTACCAGCTGGGAGGTCCGTATCATGAAATACCGTGACCAAGGTCTTGAAAGTACTGAGCGAGACCCTCTGGGCCAAGGTCAGTATTCAAGGCCGAGGTCACGGTATTTCACCATACGGACCGACCTTAAGCTGGTAAATAATATATTTATTTTTTTCTTTACCAAATTCTAACAGAAAACGAGAGCGCCTGAAAGGGAAAACCGAGCCGAGGCGTAGCGTGGCACCATTTTGAATCCTCATTCACGGCTGTAATGCAAATTGCTTCCTCCTCGGTATACAAGTGCACTTCCATGGCAGGAAAAAAACTACATTTTGCCACCTATGTAGTCCCCTATTTATACAAATAGGAGTCATTCAGGATTCAGCCATGTTTTTGTTTGGCGTTAGCAACAGTTAGAGGTTTTTAGCATTCTCCTGAAATGTTTTCTTTTATTTCTTCTTCCTCAGGGTAGTAAAACTCGCTTTTGCTGTGAAGACTGTCGTTATCGCTATCCATGCTGTAAAATTAATGCTATTCTCCTGAGAAATGCTCACAAAAATGTATAAGATTTTTGATAATATTATAAATAAATCTTATTAAAAAAAGATAAAATGTTGACAAAAAATGCTACTATGTTTGTTGTTGTTGTTGTGAACGAGCGAGTCGCCAGAGGTCCATAACCGGGGTCCGTAACTGGGGTCCGTACCGTAGGATACAGACCTGCTCGCCAGCCAATCAGAGCGCAGGATTTGGATCGCGAAAAAAATAAATGTTTTTATTCCATGGAAAAAGTGTCCTGTATGTATAATAACTTTCAATATACAATGAACAAATGCAAAATGTATAGAAATATGGATTGTGTTCTTCAGCATCTATACATCTTCAGAACAGCTCTAAAGACTTACTCTCCTAATCCTGCCCTTTTCCTTTCATGAATTTGTACTCTTATAACAAACTAAATTCCAACTCTTTCCACGTTCTTGTCCCAGGCCTCTGAATAGCCACCTGAAGTGCTGATGCCTTCATATTCTGATGGTTAGATGAAAAAAAAATGCAAACACCACTGAGCATTTCAGATTCTGAAAAGCAGTCGCGAGGGCACTCGTTTGGATGAACAGAGCAATATTGTTCTCAAGGCACACATAGAGAAGCAGTTGGATTAGATTGGCTTGCCAACACAGCAATGTTCCACTTCTTATGTTTGCAAATGGAGCTTAATGCTGGATATTTGGTGTGTGTGCAGTCAAACCATTTGTTGAAGCCACTATCACACTATCACACCTAATTACGAGGTAATAGAATCCCTGAATGAAAATTTAGAAGAGAAAAAAAAGTGAAGAATCATTGAAATTTCCACAGCAATGAGTGTGTTTCTTTAAAGACCATTAAGTCCAGAAACGCACAAAGAAAGTGAAACTCAGAAGAAGAAGAAGCCTTTATTTATCACATACTGTATTTTCTTTGCATATTAAAGCTGGGGTCAGTCATGATATAGCACCCCTGGAGCGGAGAGGGTTAAAGGCCTTGCTCGAGAGCCCAACAGTGACAACTTGGTAGTGCTGGGGCTTGAAACCCCAACCTTCTGATCTATAACCTATAGAGGATGTGCAGTCACGTGACCTGCACGTGTGTACTCCGCCATATTGGACGGCATCAGAATTGTTTACCTTGCGCGAGCGTAATGGATCCAGGGAGTAATCCCCAAGAAAATTCGGAAAATACCCCAACTACATCGCGTGATTACTTGTCTAAGTTTGTTCAGCATCTTGAAGGTGACGTGAGGCAGCGTTACGTGGAAAAGTGTTCCAGGTTGCGGATTGCAGATCCGTACAACTTGCCGCAATCCTTGTTCAGGGAAATTCGGAGCTGCGGTGCCGGCGATTTGCCCGATCTAGCCTACCACAACATTTACAATTTTCTTGTTAATCATGAATCGTGTTACACTGGCAAAGCCCTCAAAGCTTACAAGAGCCTGGAAGCTTATAAATATTTTGTTACGGGACGGGTATCCCAACTATACCTCTGGAAGGTTCCGAAGAAGGAAGTCTACTTGATAACCTCACGGGTAAGTGGCATTAAGACATTTATCATAAAGAGACTATGCAGGACGTTTTATCATAGGAATGTTCGAAATCTAAACTCTAAAGTATGAGAAGAAAACAGTAAATCAGAAAGCTGCGCACGTTTGCGCAGCTTCCGCGAAAACGTGCGCAGCTTTCTGATTTACTGTTTTCTTCTCATACTTCCTGTTTCATGGACTGTAACAGCATTTGCTTATTTAGTAATTTTAATACAGAATTTACTCTGATGAAATTATTCAGACACTCCAACGCCCCCCCTAAAAAAAAAATCGGATCTGCACGATTCAGCCGTGAAAAAGGCGCATCTGCCGTTTGCATCCCTGTTTAAACTCATAGGTTAACCAACTTTAACCGGCTAATGAGGCTCGGTGGTCGGTCAAGATTTTTTTTAGTTTTCGCCATCCCTACTATGGATTGGCCTTTCAAAGGCATACCGTATATGAGCCAAAAAGATAAAACATTGTCATAGACTAGGCCAGGGTAGTAGGGCTAGGCATAGCCATTTTAAACGTTAGAGATCAAGCGGACTGACGGCCACAAACACTGTTCTGTCTAGTTTCTAAGTATGCAGTTATCATTCAATCTGAAAATCAACTTAACAGATGTACTAGGAGTATTGAATTAGAAGATTACACCTACCTGATATGAAGTGTTCACTACAAATTCGGCTGGTAGAACTGGGGTTCCAGTTTTCTCTTCGCACAGCGGACACCCATTTTGCGCGTCTCTCCTCGTCTGCGGGGAATCTATAAAATGACAGGCCCTCCTTTTGGCCCTGTCTATTGGTACAACCAAATGCTGAACAAGATATAACCATTCTCAAAAGATCTACTCCCACACACTTGATAATTAGAACGGGTTCATCTAAGTTCTATGCGCGGCCTTGCCGTCCAAGATGGCAGATAAACAAATATCACGTGACCCGGGGATGTCCAAACAGTTCGTTATACCAAAAAGGTATACTTGTCACACCAAACACTCACATCATATGCAAAATTTTTGGCACAGTCTCCTTATCATGAATTTCACTTTCGCAGTTCATTGACTGAGTTAAAGGATCATGAAAGAGGTGATGATTTCTTCATCTGTTATGGAAATGATGGAGGTTACCGATGCATCGTTGTCAGTGTCCACCCACTGACTTGCTCTGTTTTCTAAATCTTCACCATTCAGTTCATTCACGTATTGCAAATCATCGATGATGTCATTCATATTTTACCATAGGGCTGGGCGGGGCGGGGGGTATAAAAATGCCACCGTGCTCTTTAACTAGGGGTTAAGTTTAGTGGCATCAACAGTCATTTCCTCCTTTTATCTACCCTTTGATCACCATTCTCAGTAATCGTTAGTGATTAACACCTAAGTGAGTCTCATTAAGCCTTTGTTTTATGGCGCTAACATGTATTGTTAACTCAACCGTAGACTTGATTACTTATTGTTTGTCTCTGGTGGGAAGAGGAATGCATGGCTCAGTGTGGCATGTAAGCAGGCAAATGACGGATCTAGTTGCAGGAAGTGTTTATTTACAAACAGGCAGGCAAACAGGTCAAAAACGTAAGACAAACATTCGCTGGGTCATGAAATGGGCAACAGTCACGCAAGGCACAAACAGAATGGCGGAGGCAAAGATGAAAGGCAGAGTCCAAATATACAAAACAAAGTCAAAACCAGAAAGGCAATACACGGATACAAAGGCTTGGTAATGTGAGACACTCGGTATAGCGTATATACTTCACCAAGTCTGTGTGTTTAGAGCAGGGGTCACCAAACTTTTTTCTCTGGGGGCCACATTGTTGTTCCTGACTGTGATGGGGGTCCGGGGTCGGGTCAGCTATATAACATAGAATTGTATGACCCAGACAAATATGACCACCAGCAGGCCTCATTGTGTAGTAGAGATTACTAGCCTGGCACAGCCATCCCCACTACTATATCCACACTACTATATCAACACTTGATTCCTGGCACATATTTGTTTATCTTTACTAGTGGTTTGCAAAAGTAGTAATCGAGTCTTCACACTTTGTTTTAATTTGAAATACCACAGATATTCCATTTATTTATTTTCTAATAAAAATAACATCAAAGCTGTCAAGGTAAGAAACATCTGCCTAGTTGAGGTGATTGACACTGGCAAAGGTGAGTGGAAAATTATAAACTGTAGGTAGGCCTTTTGATATTATTAATAATATTAATAATAATTGTGTGCAGCACTTAATAAAGGTCAAATAAATAGGCCTATAAAATAAATACATTTAAAAAACAGTGAAATTATAATAATATGAGCAATAGATCACAGCAGTTGTGCTGTGTCCTGCACGTCATTGCTCTCATCCATGGCCAAAGCAAAAAACTCGAATTCTGACGCTTTCTCATTCAGCTGGTCATACACTTTGCCCCCCAAATCTTCGGTTTGCCTGGTCATAGTAGGTGCGGAGAGACTCACCGCGTTGAGCGCATCCTTCTTGTCGGGACACACCTCCTCAGCCACAGCAAGCATGCATACTTTAACAAAGTCCCCATCAGTAAACGGCTTTCCATGGGTAGCTAGTAGGTGAGCTACCTTATAGCTAGCTCGGACAGCAGCCTGGTTGATCTGGGTTTGGTGAAGGAATACATTCTGTTGTGCAGCCAGTCCGCATTTCATCCTCCGAATCCTGTCTTCTCTTGTTTGCCCTTGCAAACTAGCATATTCTTTGTGGTGGGTTTCGTAGTGACAACGCAGATTATATTCTTTGAAAACCGACACACTTTCTTTACATACAAGACAAACTGCACGGTCTTTACACTGAACGAAAAAATAATCGGTGGTCCACTGTTCTGTAAAAACTCTGCACTCTCTGTCAGCTTTTCGCTGACCGCTAGCCATTTTGCTGTCCTGAACACTGACAGTTCTCTGCGCGTGCGCTGCCTGTCACTGCTTGATTGCGAGCATATGACGAAAATTCGGAACATATGAATAGTTCAGTGGTGGCACGGTGGTGTAGTGGTTAGTGCTGTCGCCTCACAGCAAGAAGGTCCTGGGTTCGAGCCCCGGGGCCGGCGAGGGCCTTTCTGTGCGGAGTTTGCATGTTCTCCCCGTGTCCGTGTGGGTTTCCTCCGGGTGCTCCGGTTTCCCCCACAGTCCAAAGACATGCAGGTTAGGTTAACTGGTGACTCTAAATTGACCGTAGGTGTGAATGTGAGTGTGAATGGTTGTCTGTGTCTATGTGTCAGCCCTGTGATGACCTGGCAACTTGTCCAGGGTGTACCCCGCCTTTCGCCCATAGTCAGCTGGGATGAGCTCCAGCTTGCCTGCGACCCTGTAGAAGGATAAAGTGGCTAGAGATAATGAGATGAGATGAATAGTTCATTTTATAACTAAATATCAATTTTAATTGACAAAAATCAACAAAATACAAGATGCAGACATGTTATTATTTGCCAAAAAGCAATTTAAAAAAATAGGCCATGACCACTTTTGGGGATTGCCTCATAGGGCCGGTTCAAGTGGTGGGGGGCAGAGGGGCTGGGGGGCCGGTCAAAGGGGGGGTGGCAGGCTGGAGTCAGCCCGCGGGCCGTAGTTTGATGACCCCTGGTTTAGAGAGTCCTTATAAGCACACGCTGTGATTGCACTCTAATCCAGAACAGGTGTATAGTTCTAATTAGTCCTAATAGTGCTGCATGCTCTGAGTGCCAATGCACGTGGACATGATACAGTGATTTTTTTTTTTGAAGACTCCGATTCATTGTCACTAAGGACAGGGGGCGAACTTTGTTCATTATATGAGAAAGTTTGTAGCAAAAGAGTTTGTTATCACGGGGTTGCAGTGTACCAACATAAAATGTGTTAATGTGGGCTTGTGCCACGATAACCACCAGAACAGCTTCAGTATAGGTTCTACAAGTCTCTGGAACTTCTAGTTTCATGGCCAAGTTAACTCTTTGAGTTGACTCTTTTACCTTACAGGCATTTAGCAGAGACTCTTATCTAGAACAACATACAATGTACCCAGAGGAGCCTGGGGAGCAGTTGGGGGTTAGGTGCCTTGTAGAAGGGCACTTCAGCTGGTCCAGGGAATCAAACCAGCAACATTATGATCCTAAGGCTGCTTCTCTAACCACTAGGCCATGGCTTCCCCCTTTTAGCTGAACAACTTGCATAACTAAAGAGCCATCAGTTGCTTAAGGTTAGGCATTCTTTTGCAAATCACCTGAACTACTCAAATATCCATAACAGACATATAATGTAGTAACATTAGCATTTTACTCTGCATTGCATGTCTCTATGCATTGATTCAAGTGTAGCAAGGCGGGGCAGGGTTCCTGCCCAGTGGTCCAGGATTTACTTATCAGTCCATGACTAGAGATGAAATACTCGGGTCTTATTGGTGAGCTGAGCCATTTGCACTGACTTATTGAAAAGGTCTGAATTTTCCATGACTATACTCAAGGGATGGAACATTGTTCTTCCAAACAATATTCCCTTTGTATTTTGATGTTGGTGATGGAAAGCCAAAAGCTCCAAAAACTTCCATTTGGCTTAAGATGAGTGTGAGGAGTGTGAAGGGCATAGCATCCTCATCAATCCATGCAGTGAGTCATCATGCCATGTGGATGGGGGCAGAGTCATCTTGAAAGAGACCATGCGAAAAGGGCGAATATGTGATAAATATGATTGAAGTGTAATGAAGATTTCATTATTCAGCATTTTAGGTAGCTGTGATGGTAGATACTGTCTGTGTTTAATTTTCTGCAGCCCTCCAACTCGACTGAGTAACACTGACTCCCACTGTTGCATGTTGTATAATAGCTTTCAGGCTCCGATCGCGGCCCATCCATTTAGCTAAATGGAACTCGTGTTATGTGGGCTGGTGAACTGTCACTGTTCTCCCCGAGTGCTGAAACCTGGCCAATTGCATTAGTCTAACTTACTGACAGCCTGTCAGCAGGGTAATTTGTAAAGGGCCATGCTTCCACTCTGAGGGTTGTAAAATAATAATAAAAAAAGCAAGGTGAAGGTTTAAATGACAATTGGACATTGCCTGTTCGCCATTCCATTATAATTGGAGCAACAATTTCTTAAAGGGTTACGTGTCCAAATATTGCATATCAACAAGTGTAGTGTGGCATTTTGCTTTGTAAGTGTTGATTAAATCTTGTCACGCCAACATTAAGCCATAAGGTATAAAATTAGAAATGTTCTGTCATTATAAAACGGGCTTCAGCTCAAGCAGGTGTTTGTAGGATTGTAATATTCAGTGGACATAATGTTAGGGATTTGCTACAGAGGTGTAACTTAAGTTTGCATGGGAGGATAAAGTCTTTAATGCCGCTGAAGAATACAAGGATTTGGCTGTTTCTCACAAAAAATCTGATGGTTCTTGTATTTGCTCCCTCATCAGAAATCAGCCTGAACTTTCAAGAGAACAAGATAAACTATAGCCCTATTTGGACAGGATGAAATGTACACAATGGCCTGGAAGACTTCCATCATTTGAAGGTGCTCTTCTGTGATCTGTCATGTCAGAGTGTTTTGAAGAGAGAAAATTACAGACTAAATTACCTGCTGGGTTTTATTTATTACCTCTGCCAAGTTTGTTGGAGGTGGTTATGTTTTTATGTTTGTTTGTTGGTCTGTTCCTGAAAAAGCAGTGAACAAATTTTGATGAAATTTGGAGGAAAAGTGGGCCATGGGCCAATTAATTAGATTTTGATGCCAATCTGGATATGTACATAAACATAGTGTTACGTTAGGGGCATTTAGCAGACAGTCTTATCCAGAGTGTCATACAACATACCCAGAGCTGTTGGGGGTTAGGTGCCTTGCTCAAGAGCACTTCAGCCATTCCAAACCTTTTAGTCCCAAAGATGGTTCTCCAGCCATTAGGCCATGGCTTCCCCTAGTAAACATCTGGATATTCTAATATGTGGCTTGGTGGAGGTATGCACTCTACGGAGTGCCCTTCTAGTTTATTTATTTATTTATTTTGGACCAACTCTACAGTCATAATCATGTCCGACCTATCCAGATAGACATTCTGGTAATTTTGCATGCAGATTAATTGGGAAAAAGTGTTTGCTTGATTTTTTTTTATAAAAAAAAATGTATAGCCTCTACTCAGTTTTCTAGAAACGATTGAGCAGTTGTATTACTGTGAGCTCCATAACCATCTCATGTAAGATGTCAAACAAATAAACATGATCATATGACCATGTGTTACACAAAGGAAGCCATGGCCTAATGGTTTGGGACCAAAAGGTTGCTGGTTTGATTTGCTGGGGTGGCATGGTGGTTTAGTGGTTAGCACTATCACCTCACAGCAAGAAGGTTCCGGGTTTGAGTCCAGCAGCCAATGGGGGCCTTTCTGTGTGGAGTTTGCATGTTCTCCTTGTGTCTGTGTGGGTTTCCCCCATGGTTCAAAGACATGGTCAGGTTAAAGGATATGGGACATGGATTTTTTTCTGGGCATAATTATGTATAAAGGACATAAGAAATGCCATCTAAATCACTGCAGGGCATCAAAAATGTGAAAATCATCACATTATTCAAGTTTTTTTATACATCAGCATAAAACAAGGATTCGTTAATGAGCTAGGTGGTCACGTGACCCCTGACGTAACAAAAACTTTCCAAGGAGCCAGCGCTTGGGAATCTAATGTAAACAGGTTACCGAAATGGACACCATCGACAGTGATATTCCCGATGTTTCACAGAGATGTGAAGTTAGACCCTATCAATTTGAACCGATAGCTGGAAATTCACATGAACATGGATCTTGTCTTTACTCTGACGGGTCAGATGATTCTGAGAGTGAGAGTTCATTCAATCCCCATGAAACTGAAAGCGGTCGGCTGGATAACACTTCCTGGTAAGTTAAAAACAATTCTGCTCAAACGCTAATGATCTGTTGAAAGAAGTATTATTTTTGTATCATACATTGAAAGTTCATCATAGATCTAGCTAAAGTCCGTTGCAAACTAGTTTTTTTTTTGCTGATATTTTTCGAGATTGATTGAGATACAGTGCTTCCAGAGTCCGAGATGAAAACATTCAAAATGGCGAAACGAGTCAGAATTATGATAATCAATAATTGATACACCCAAAATTATAATACTAATCCTTACCTCGGCTTTCAGTCGCTTAGCGAATGCACCTCGTGGTGGCCGTAGCACTTCGGGTTTCACTCCGCCGTCTTGTTCCTGAATTGGGACGTTGGGAACGGCTCCATCTTTAAGTAGCCTCTTAAATTTGGCTTGGCAATTAATATCGCTCAGTACCTGAGTATTAATGTTGAAAGAATCCTCAGTGAAATGGTCCGAACACAGTTTGTGGGAAACAGTAGGTGCAAAGTTTTTTCAACAGGTGTTCTGTAAAGGTATCCTACCTCTTGGATTTGTCCTACTAAGCCTACTGCGCATGCGCGAAGCCTACTGCGCATTAGTGATGGGAATTTCGGCTCTTTTTTGGGAGCCGGCTCTTTTGGCTCTTCTTACTATAAGGAGCCGGCTCTTTTGGCTCCCAAACGGCTCCTGAGATTTTATTTTTGATTTAATTGCTGCAATTAACTAGTTAATTAATTACATTATTATTTATATTTTATCAATAGGATGTTTTCCATTTTATTTTTTAGTTTTTGTAGCCATTGTAAAGCTTTGTAAAGTATAGCAGTGTAACAATGTTCTAGCTATAGAAATAAAACTTACTTACCAATTAATAAATTATTTTCTCACAAACATAATGCAAAACTGTGTTATATTACCAATATAAAATACACAGAAGACATCAACTGTTTATCCTTTATGGCTTTATTTCACACTCGACCTTGAACAAAATGCCACAAAATAAATTATGAAGTATAAATCAGGCCTAAGAAACTATGAAGCAAAGTTGGAAATTATTTTAACAAACACAGAACAATGTGCAACAAAATATTTTATTAAATAAAATATTAAATAAAATATTAGACTCCTCTCCCCTGCGCTCCACAGCTTTAAGCATTACACCAATTTTCGTATTTTCGCAGCTGTGAATGACATCAACCCCCCCAACCAAAAAAAGTAGGTGTACACCATGCTACTTTTTTTCCTTTGAATGGTAATAGACAACACAAAGACGCAATCGGACAGCAACTTTTTTTGTGAAAGTCTCTCTCTCTCTCTCTCTGAGGCACCTAAGGACAAAAAACTAATTCGGCTCCCCAACTCGGCTCCCACCGAAGAGCCGGCTCCCGTCATTCACTTCAAAGAGCCGGCTCTTTGAACCGGATCGTTCGCGACCGACACATCACTACTGCGCATGCGCAGGTGAGCCCACACTTTCCTCAGCTTCGGGTCCTTGGGGAATGCAAAAAAACTTACTCCAGGGCATTTCCCATTGGAATTATTGCAACCATAAGCAGCACAATACACCATGATGTTCAATGTACGTTAAAGACTATAAAAAATTTTCTTGTCATCCACTTCTCCATTCATCTACCCGCTTGTGCTGTGCCCGAAAGTTTTTGTGACGTATGATCACGTGACAGCGGCTCTTCCGGTTGTAGAAAATGCATATCGGAAGTCGAGCAGAAATGCCATATAATCATCACGAATATAACGATTTTGCTGAATTTAATAGATGATTTTGTATTTATTGATGCAATTAATTCATATTTTTAATGGAAAGAAACTGATATAGCGTGCATTTATGTTTCATGTCCCATATCCTTTAACACGGGGCAGCCATGGCCTGAGGTTGGGCTGAAGTGCCCTTGAATAAGGTACCTAACCTCCAACTGCTCCCTGGGCACTGTAGCATAGCTACCCATTGCTCTGGGTATGTGTGTGTGCTCATTGCTCACTTGCATGTATGTATTCATTGCTTCAGATGGGTTAAATGCAGAGGTTTAATTTCACTGTGCGCTTGAGTATATGTGTGACAAATCAAGTCAAGTTTATTTGTATAGTGATTTTAACAATAAACATTGTCGCAAAGCAGCTTTACAGAATTTGAACGACTTAAAACATGAGCTAATTTTATCCCTAATCTATCCCCAATGAGCAAGCCTGTGGTGATGGTGGCAAGTAAAAACTCCCTCAGAAGACATGAGGAAGAAACTTTGAGAGGAACCAGACTCAAAAGGGAACCCATCCTCATTTGGGCATCAACAGACAACATGACTATAACATTAACAGTTTTAACATGAAGTCAGTTTCGTTGATGTTGTAACTCTTCATTGATGGAAACTTGAGTGCAAAACTGTTCATGACAACTGCAGTCCTAAAGTTAGCAAGTCAACTGTAGTCCTCAGCCATAAAAGCATTACTGTAAGTGTCCAGAGCGTCCTCCAAGTGTGACTTTCAACTGTCCATATGGGGCCGTCCTCCACAGGAGCGATGCGATAAGACTCCAACCAGATACAGGGCACCAGGATGGATCAGGCAGGTCTGAGGAGCAGAAGAGGTCAGCATCTTGATCTCAGGATTGACATGTAACTCAGAGGGACAGTTTTTTGGGGGGGAGAGAGAGAGAGAGAGAGAGAGAGAAAACACAGGTTGTTGGGAATGCCCAATGTCACCTGAATAAGTAGGAACAGTATACATATTGCACTGAGTACAAGCAGGGACTCCGGCAACTAACTATGACAGCATAACTAAAAGGGGAGAGCCAGAAGGTAACACAGGCATGAGGGAGCTCTGGGACATAAAGCAGCAGCCACTACACTGTCAACAAACTCGAGTGAACAAGCGAGTGGGGGACTGACAGCATCCATACAGCCCAGTTTACCAAAACACTCTCTGTCTGAGGATCCTCCAGATCTACACCTTTACCTAAACACCATTAACAAAAGGCTTGACTAAACAGATATGCTTTCAGCCGAGACTTAAACGCTGAGACTGTGTCTGATTCCCGAACATTACTTGGAAGGCTGTTCCGTAACTGTGGGGCTTTGTAAGAAAAGGCTCCGCCCCCTGATGTAGCCTTCACTATGAGGTACCTGCAGATAGCCTGCACCTTTTGATCTAAGTAGGCGTGGCGGGTCATAAAGGACCAGAAGTTCACTCAGGTACTGTGGTGCTGTTAGGACTAGGACTGTTTTGGCCTCTAGAGGCCGCTGTTATTTCCTTTTCGTGTCATGTTTATTTTGGCCTCTAGAGACCGCCACTGTTCCTGTGTTTTGTGTTTGTGTTAATTGCCTGTTTAGTCCTGATTATCTTCACCTGTGTTCAATTTAGTTTGTGTATTTATACCCCCTGAGTTCAGTCCTCTTGTCACGGAGTCTTTGTGCTGTTATGTTTATCTCCAGTTTCCTCTGTACTGTGTTCTTTATTTTGCATTTTGCTTTTCTTTTGGACCTAGTAGTTACTGTGTTTTTGGATCTTCTGAGCTTTGGTATTTTTGCCTTTTCTTTTCTGTTTTTTTTGGCTTTTGTTTTGTACTTTTGGATTTTTTTATTTTTTCCCTTATCTTCTGAGTGTTTTTGTATTTTTACTCTTTGGATATTTTTTTGTACATATTGTAAATAAACCTTTTGATACTTTTTCTACTTCTGCCTCACGCCTCTGCATTTGAGTCATCCCCCTGGTGGCCAGTGGGGGTTTGCTGGATTATCACACCAACGAACCAGGTTCGAATCCCAGCAAAACCCTAACAGAAAGACTCTGTCATGACCGACTCAGCAGAGGCTGCTTCAACTGTCTACCCGGCCAACCTTCAGGGAATTATGGCAGCTTTGACACGCTTCGGAGCGACCATGGACGTACGCTCACCAGCCAACGTGAGGCCCTTGCTCGCCACGAGGAACTGCTTCAGCAAATTGGGAAAACCCTGGCACAGCTGACATCTCTGCCTGCATCTCCTGATCCAGCTCCTGTGCCTCCTGCCACGCTGCCTTCACCTCGCGAACCCAGCCTTCCTGCACCACAGAGGTACGACGGCAAGCACAGTGAGTGCTGAGAGTTCCTTACCCAGTGTCAACTCACCTTTGAGCTTCAGCCTACCACCTACACTATGGATCGCCGCAAGATTGCCTTTGTGATCACCTTATTAGCTGGTAAGGCGTGAGCCTGGGCTACTGCTATCTGGCAAAGACAGGGACCTGAGTGCCTTGATTTCCAGCTGTTTTCTGAAGAGATGCTTCGGGTCTTCGATCAGGCGGACATCAGTACCGACGCAGCCCGAAAGCTCATGTCCATCCGGCAAGGAGGAAGCATCGCAGATTACGCCATCTCGTTCCAGACGCTTGCAGCAGTAAGTGGATGGAACGAGACTGCCCTGGTGTCAGCCTTCCACCATGGTCTGTCTGACCCCATCAAGGACGGTCTGGCCTCTATTGGATGCCCAAGTGACCTCGAAACCCTCATCTCACATGCTATTCGTCTGGACAACAGGATGAGAGAATGCCACCAAGCCTTGAGCCCCCCCAGCCTCCCTACCTCTACCTGGAGACCGTCTACCTCCTTTTTTTTTTTTTTTTTTGGCTTTTGTTTTGTACTTTTGGACTTTATTTTTTTCCCTTATTTTGTTATTTTGCATTTTTGTATTTTTACTTTTTGGATTTTTTTTTTTTGTACATATTGTAAATAAACCTTTTGATACTTTTTCTACTTGTGCCTCTGCATTTGAGTCATCCCCCTGGTGGCCTAGTGGGGGTTTGCTGGATTATCACACCAACGAACCAGGTTTGAATCCCAGCAAAACCCTAACAGGTGCATGGCCATTCAATGCTTTAAAGGTCAATAGTAATTGCTATTAAAGTAATTGCAATAAAGGCTTATTATTATTCCCTGGACCAGCAGGAATGCCTGAAGTGCCCATGAGCAAGGCACATCATCCCCAGGCTGCTCTGGGTATGTTGTACATTGCTCTGTATAAGAGTGTCTGCTAAATGTAATTAATGTACAATTATCCGGGTTCTTCAACAAAACCAGCTGGCAAAAACTTCTTTTAATGACGTCACATGTGTGTTTCAGTGTTTAACAGCAGAGCAGAGTTTAAAAAGAAAGCAAAAAATTTTACTGAAATGAATCCCATCCAAATAAAGGTTATGATCATTACAACAATACTTTTCCATTCAAATCAAAGAATGTTGGATGTAAGATTTGTATATCATAAACATTTGCTAATGTAGTAAAACATTAATGTTTGATGGCTTCTGGAGACATTTTAGCAATATTTTCAAGTTTAATGACATGAACAGAGAAGCTATAAATGTTCTCAGGATGTTACATTACATTAATGGCATTTAGCAGACACTCTTATCCAGAGCGGTATCCAGTGTACCCAGAGCAGCCAGATGAGCAGTTGGGGGTTAGATGCCTTGCTCAAGGGCACTTCAGCCATTCCTGCTGGTCCAGAGAATTGAACTGGCAACCTTGTTTGGTCCCAAACCTGCTTCTCTCACCATTAGGCCATTGCTTCATGTATGTGGTGTTAAGAGTGTTCAGCTTCCACACCTCATGCAGCTTACACCATGGTTTGGTTGATGTAAGCTCCAGACCACTGTTTTCAAAAGGATGAGGGATCGGGTGGTTCCTGGATCACTCTCGGACTTGTAGACTCTTTCACACTTCACCAAATATAGGGTGGACATCACAATGGTAAAATCCTGATTTGGAAAAGTACTATACGAGCTATAAGAACTGGCCTGAGTTTTCCAAAAGCATCACAGCACAAAGATGATCATTAAATGGTAGAGCAAGCAGCACAATGAACACTGTCTCTCACCTAGTTAAGATGCTCTTAGCATTAAGAGGCTTTTGGGAAACCCACTCCTGTTCCTCAATTCCAATTCCAAACCCTAAACAAGTGTTGCCAGGCAAAACAAACCTCGCCTGGCATATACCTATATGTTGATAATGCTAATATTTCTCAATCATCAGCTGTCAGGTTATAGTCCTATGAAAATCCTTGAGTTTGACATTTCAAAGTCATTCACTGTCAAAGGTCATGGCGGCAACTGAAAGCCCATATGGGGCTTTTTATATGTTGGTAATGATAAACATCTGTCTATCATTAGCCGTTTTCAAGTTATAGCCCTCTGAAAATCCATGACCTTGAGTTTGACCTTTCAAGTTCACTCAAGGTCAAAGATCATGGTGCCAAATGAAAGGCCATATGGGAGTTCCTATATGCTCATAATAGTAAACATCTGTCTATCGACAACCATTTTTGAGTTATAATGTAAAATAAACTATTTTGACCGATGACCTTGACCCCCTGACTTTTAACCCCCAACTGCTATGGAGACTGTCCAAGCTACCCCATCATGCAGCATATGGTTGGAGGCAGAATTGAAAGATGCACATTTTGGTTTTGGTTTGAAGTCAAAATGATGAATCTGAAGAAAGTTATCGCAAAAATAAAAAAGATTTTGACCTTTCCAGTGACCTTGAACTTGACCTGATTACCCCCAAAATTTAATCAGGTAATCTACGGACCGTTGCCCACCTACTCTGAAAATTTTTTTTTCCCATGGTTTATTTTGATATTTACAGTTACAACATCCATGCAAGAAAGGAATCTGTAATTATAATATGCATGTAATGATATATATATATATATATATATATATATATATATATATATATATATGCTATTTCGATTGACAATACAGTCTTATACAAAAATAAAACAAAAACATCAATAAAGAAAGACAATTATAAACTACACCCACATCCTCCTCTCCCACCCACCCATCCACCCACCCTGAGCTTAGGCTATGCTAATCAATAAAGAAAGTTAAGCTAAACCAAAACTATATGGGGGACAAAAAAAAAGAACAAACAAAGCAAATCCAAACAATACAGTAAGACAACAAAACAGAACCAAGCTCAAACAAACAAACAAACAAACAAACAAAAAAAGGGGGGGTTATGGTCTTAGGTCAAAAACAAATGTGTAAGGGATAAGATCAAGGGTCAACTTCACCAGGCTATAGCCTTCTTCATGGCAATTGCTGAATTATGAAGTCTCTGGAGGCTGCAGGTCCAGGAAATCAACATAAGTAAGAAAAGGCTGCCAGACTTTATCAAATTTTGATACAGCACCTCTCTTCAAGTGTCTAATCTTTTCAAGCTTTGAAAACAATAGCACATCTCTTATCCATAAGGAGTGTGAGGGAGGACGTTTAGCTTTCCACTGAATCAAAATTAACCTCCTAGCTATGAGAAAAAGAAATGCAACAAAGTCTGATTTAGACCTTGATAATTTGACAGTGTCAGGGAGGACTCCAAACAAGGCCGCAACAGGGCATGGCTCTAATTGTATCTGCAACACATCTGAGATGGAAGAGAATACAGAACACCAGTATGTATATAAAGAGGGACATGTCTAAAACATATGCACCAGGGTGCCACGGTACTGACGACATCTGTCACAAATTGGATCAGTGTTGGGATAAACAGCTGAAAGCTGAGAGGGACCGGAGAGGCAGGCAACTGGTCACTCAGTTTTTCCCAAAGAAAGGTAGCTATCGCTCACATGTGTGTTCAAAATATTAGCGAATGGTAAATGAACAGTATGAACGTGGTTGGATTAGCCTATGAAGAGAACACTTTTACAGTTTGTACAGTGACATTTTTTTCATTTTAATAACTGAACTGACTTGTGTGATAAACAAGATGAAATATTACGTTATGCTGGTGCTAATAACTAGTGCTAATAACCAGTTTCATAACTAATGGGGTGCCCTAAATATGCGCAGATTCAGCCTCAGGGGGACCTCCGCCCTACCAAACCACTGAACCCCCTTTGGAGAAGGAGGTAAGCAGCAATACAACCCATAAATGCTTTAGGATTGAAGTTTTTAATGAGCGAGCGCCATATACAGTTTGCTAGATTAAAGTGTTGCTAATAACGGTCCATGGAGGGGCAAACAATAGTCTAACTCTGCTTATGCTCAAATTTCTGTCTAGACACACTTTGCTTTGAACATATTCCCTTTTTGCAGAACAGTACACACAGCTTTCTACCTAACACATAACAATCCATGGGATTTCCAGGGGCGCAGATACGTTTTTTGAACTGGGGGGGACAAAGCTGCCAGCAAACCAACCCCAACCCCACCCCCAACATGTGTTGTCAACATGTGTTGACTTTCTAACTATGCCTGTGTGTTGCGTGAGCGGCAGTCAGTCAACAACTCTTCGCAAAGTTTCCTTATGAAACAATATGCTCGCTGAAATTATGGTAGGGAACGCCAGATTAAACATTAAAACTGCCTTCTGAGCACTGTATCTACAGGCTACCACCAAAAGAAGGAGGCTACCAGAAAGGCATCTCTACTCCGTACGATTTTACTTTCACTACGACATTACTTTGAACAGACTATCAAAAAATTGCAAGGTGATATGATAAAGTAAGGCACAGTTTACTTACAGTCGTTGTTTTTTGAAAAAATGATACAATCGTGGAGTTTGCATGTTCTCCCCGTGTCCGCGTGGGTTTCCTCCGGATGCTCCGGTTTCCCCCACAGTCCAAAGACATGCAGGTTAGGTTAACTGGTGACTCTAAATTGACCGTAGATGTGAATGTGAGTGTGAATGGTTGTCTGTGTCTATGTGTCAGCCCTGTGATGACCTGGCAACTTGTCCAGGGTGTACCCCGCCTTTTGCCCATAGTCAGCTGGGATAGGCTCCAGCTTGCCTGCGACCCTGTAGAAGGATAAAGCGGCTAGAGATAATGAGATGAGATGAGATGATACAATCGTTTTCTGCCTTTTCGGTTTGGCACCCTTCATCATGCCGTGTTGGGGTCCTGAACTAGGAGCTGTCCCCGATACGCCTGTCAAACTTGTTGTGGGTAACCATAACAACCAAGCTCGAGCTCGCAACCTGTGCAGTCTGCGCAGCTCAACCAACCGAATATCAGTCTTTGTTTTGTTTTATGTGAGTTGTTGCAACTATGCATGTACTGCTGCGCACCTCAATAAACCGAATGGTAATTAGTCTTTTGGTTTTTCCGTGAGGTTTGTCTTATGCAAAGAAAGACAGCATAGATGTTTTTTCCTCCCTATAAGTGGGGGGGACCGAATGAGGTAAATTTAAATCTGGGTGGGAAGAATCCCACCCGTCCCCCCCTCTATCTGCGCCCGTGGGGATTTCCATAGGTATTTTGATGCTGAGTAGAAAACTTTTTCTATGATTTATTAGCAGTCACATCACACATTTCACTACCAATTGTCCTAGCACAAGAAGGCATGTGGCAAAAATCTTGAATTTTCGTTTGTGATTGTAAATGCACCAGAATTAGTCACTGACCAGTTTTCATCTAGTCCCTGGTAGGTTAATACATAAAATGTAATAACAAAGTCACAAACTCAAGGTCCATGGGCTATCAAAAGTCAAATAATGACAATAGTGCAATTGTGATGAGGGTGGGCAAAGTTGGGGGGCCCAAAATTTTAATCTTTCATCGGGCCCAAAATTTCTGGCGGTGCCCCTGCCAGCCCCCTGATTAAGAGGGGCAACTTAAAAATCTTATCAATTGAAATATCTACAGGCATAATAGGAAAATCTGTGTATATCTTTCTATAAAAGTGTCGTACTTGTAAGTACTTAAAAAAATGAGCATGGGGAAACTCAAATTTCTCACCTAGCTGTTTGAATGTAGCAAATACACCATCTACAAACAAGTCTCTTACTGTGACTAGGCCCTTCTGGTGCCACAGCCTGAAACCACCATACTCCATAGAGGGAGGGAACAGGGGGTTGTAGCTAAGTGGCATATGGAGAGAAGGTGTTTTGGCTCCCAAATGTTTACAGAACTGTTTCCAAATATGCAATGTGGATCTGACAAGTGTGTTCTTACCACGGTTAGAGTTTTTTAATAGAGGGGAGCAGGTGCCTAGTGTATATAGAGTGTCAGGTGCATTTGAAAGGGCCTCCATCAGACACCAAGCAGGGGATTTCTCTGGATCTGCCTGCATCCAGTACATGGCCATCTGCAGGTTAGCTGCCTACTCTGAAAATTTGAAGTCAATCAGTGCAACTGTCTAGATGCTAGATTGTTAAAAGACAGACAAACAAACAAACAAACAGACAAACAATCCGCACTGATTACAATACCTCACCTTGCTTACTCCGTCGCGGATGAGGTAATACTATAAAGTTGAATTTGCACCTTGCTTCAGTTCCATTTCCTGTTTAAATCACGTTATTGGACTGTCTCAGAAGTGGATTGATTACTGCAAAATAAAGTAAAAATGAAGGATCAGTTTTGGAGAATCAAAATGATGACAGTTACAGTCCATAACAATCCTAATATGAGATCCACCATGAGACGCGAGATCCCTAATCATCTCGTATCTCGTCTTTTCAGTCTGACAACCTCCAATCAACTTTCCTCCTTACAAAATGTGCTTCACCATGCTCTTTAGAAGCATGGCTGACTATCAGGAGTGAAGTGAAGTGGTGAATAAGAAGGAATGACGTGCCTTGTAAGTCCTTAATCTTCATCCTACCAAGTGGGGTCCATCTGGACCCCGCACCTATGTGTTTGTTTGCCATTTTAAAAATATGTGACATACTGCCTCACCGTTTTATGAATTTGTCGGAATTTATGTCTTAATTAAAACACTAAAGCACCGGAAGATCAGCTTTTTGCATTGTGAAGGTATAATTAATTTGTTACTGGGGTCCAACCGGACCCCACAGTAAAGTTTATCTGTCTTTCATTTTATAATTGAATAGCACACTGAAAGTTAACTTCTTTTATTTCTTTTATGTTCCATAATGAAACTACCAAGGCATTCCTTCTTGGGGTCCGTGTGGACCCCACTGCTGCAATAAGCACAGGCTGCAAAACAAAAGCCCGAAATTATTTTACAATTACTTTTTTGTTTTAAATTCTGTAAGAAAAGACCTAAGTTGTAATCCAGAATGTTTTACAGCTGCATGAGCTGCAAAAATCATGTATATAATGCCAATTTTTTTTGTGGCGCTATAATTTGCTACATGTATGCTAGTTATTGCAATGTTATTGCAATGTTATTGCATTTATAATACATCATTGATATTCAGCCATAGTGGATTTTGTTCTTCAATAAAGTTATGTCTGTTTGCTGCATTGAATTGGTTCTTACTGCATTGATTTCAAGGTATTCCCTCCTGGGGTCCATACGGACCCCGCCTGGTAGTTTGTGTATGTAAAATTGGCTGGTAGGATGAAGGTTAAGTGTGTTCTTTATGCCTTGGGCCCTTTAGTGTATTGCTGTTATTAATACAAGATGTTCTGAACAAAACTTATCTGGTGATTTTGTCTTTATAAGCTTTAATTTTAAAGAAGAGTATTGGGGTCCAAACGGACCCCACATGGTAAGATTAAGGTGTAAAATAGCATGGTAGGATGAGGGTTAATTAACATATGGAAGAGGAAAGAAGCAGCTTTGAGATGCAATTCACTGCTCTGTATCTCATTTCTGCTTAAAAAGTCGACACTTCGCGAATCCACTCTCCGGAAACATTAAAGGTCTGAGAGCACCAAATGGGATTTCCTCATGCAAATCTCTATTGACATCCTAATTTCATCCAAGACAAACTCTGGCTGTGCCTGGAAAGCTGCAAAGCGACTACAGGAATCAAAGTGTTATCTATGGTCGCTTTATTTTTAATGCGCATTTGGGGCTCAGATTTAAAACATCTTCCAGTCCAGTTCAAGAAATGAAATTTTCATTCAGCTGCTTCACTACAGAGCTGCATACTATAACATAGAAATATAATAAAAATTAGAAATACTATCATTTGTCTTGCTGGAACAATAACAAACATTCTGTCTTATAAGTTTACAACGAGACCGTCAATGACAGCGTAGTTCACTCTGGCCCCGTCTAGTCCAGAAGGAACGATCTAAAGTGGGCGACCTTGCACAATAAATGTTGCAAGCTATAGATGCTATATACAAGCTCTATATAGAAGCTATATCCACCCTAGGAATACCGACCTATTTGCCAGAAAGAATCCAAAACGGCGAGGAATTGACCAAGAAGAAGCGATTTTTGTTGAACTGCTCATTAAGGCTTAATTAGTCCATAACTTCATTAATAACTGTAATGAAGCAAATCTGGGTAGAAGTTATATGCACCCTAGGTACCCCTACCTTCATGCCAGAAAGAATCAAAATCAGTGAAGAACTGACCGAGAAGATTTGTGTGGAAACTGCTCGTTATGGATTGATTAATTACTCCATATCTTCATTATTAATTGCAATTATGCAAATTTGGGTAGAAGCTATATGCACCCCAGGCAGACTGACCTTCCTACCAAAAAGAATAAAAATCAGTGAAGAATTGAGAGAGAAGAAGCAATTTTCGTGAAACGTGGACGACGCTGAACGGACGATGGATGACACATAATGGCATAAACTCATCACCTGTTGGTCGGATGAGCAGATAAATTGTATAAAAGTATGACAGTGATGCATTCTGCAATGTTTTATTCATCCTGTTCCTGATACAGAGTTCTGCACTGATACTGTAGGTGTGCTGTTTTTGGAGAATAATCAGTGACCAGTGAACAAACTCATCTCATCTCATCTCATTATCTGTAGCCACTTTATCCTGTTCTACAGGGTCGCAGGCAAGCTGGAGCCTATCCCAGCTGACTACGGGCGAAAGGCGGGGTACACCCTGGACAAGTCGCCAGGTCACCACAGGGCTCACACATAGACAACCATTCACACTCACACCTACGGTCAATTTAGAGTCACCAGTTAACCTAACCTGCATGTCTTTGGACTGTGGGGGAAACCGGAGCACCCGGAGGAAACCCACGCGGACACGGGGAGAACATGCAAACTCCGCACAGAAAGGCCCTCGCCGGCCACGGGGCTCGAACCCAGGACCTTCTTGCTGTGAGGTGACAGCGCTAACCACTACACCACCGTGCCGCCCAGTGAACAAACTGTGATAAAAAAAAAATAACTACACTCGAAGAAAATGCAATATACAATACACTTAGTGGGGAAAAAAAAAGAAATGTTATATACAAGACAAAGTATCGTCCTAAAATTGTTGGAAAGTGGAAACTAATATTTCATACAATAAAAGGCAGCTCAGAATGGTGTACGGTGTGAAGTAAAACAGTGAATTAAAGAAATAAACAACAAAAAGTAACAATAATAAGAACATTATCAGCCGTGAGACTCGAACCCACAACCTTCTTGCTGTGCAGCAACAGTGCTTAACACTGATCCACGAAATAGTAACAATGATAACAATTATACAATAAATAATAGCAGTGACAGGAAGACAACAGTAATAGTAATAATAATAATACTGATATAAAATATAAAATTATATTATAAAAAGGTGAATAAAACAAAAATATACAATCATTAAAATAAGATTACAAAACTAATGTAAAAATAATTTACAAGGAAAAGTCAGGCAAATAATAAAAAGTAATTAAATGCTAGAGAACAATATGCTTTAGCTGCTCGTTTTTATTTAATCTTACATTCAAATGTGAAAATGTGTTTTATTTTATTTTTTACATCTATTAGAAAGCTGTGTTATTTTGCTTGTAATTAAAATGACAAAAAAATTTTCAGTATAATACTTACAAATATGATTCAGGAATAACTGAAGTAATTGGACAGATGATTACAGTCTGATACTCTGCATTTACACTCACTGGCCACTTTATTAGGAACACCCATCAGGCCCACCTGCTGCGGTTTTATGCCGTTATCTAATCAGCCAATCCCTTGAATGCATAAAATCATGCAGCTACGAATCAAGAACTTCAGTTAATGTTCACTTCAAACATCAGAATGGGAAAAATTGTGTTGTCAAAGTGCGACTTTCTTTCTCTGTGGCATGGGTGTTGGTTTGAGCCAGATGGACTGGTTTGAGTATTTCAGAAACTGCTGATCTCCTGGGGTTTTACACACAACAGTCTCTACACAGAATGGTGCGAAAAACAAAAAAACACTGAGTGAGCGAGAGAGCGACAGTTCTGTGTGTGGAAACAAACGCCTTGTTGATAAGAGAGGGTCAGAGGAAAATGGACAGATTGGTTCGAGCTGCCAGGAAGGAACTCATATAGTAACTCATATAATCACTCTTTACAACCGTGGTGAGCAGAAAAGCATCTCAGCATTGGGTTCCACTCCTGCCAGCCAAGAACAGGAATCTTAGAATCAACCAACAAGAAGTTCCTATTAAAGTGCCTGGTGAGTGTAATTCTAGAAGGGTAGAAAGCGTACCTTCACCAAGCAATATCTCATCTCATTATCTCTAGCCGCTTTATCCTGTCCTACAGGGTCGCAGGCAAGCTGGAGCCTATCCCAGCTGACTACGGGCGAGAGGCGGGGTACACCCTGGACAAGTCGCCAGGTCATCACAGGGCTGACACATAGACACAGACAACCATTCACACTCACATTCGCACCTACGGTCAATTTAGAGTCACCAGTTAACCTAACCTGCATGTCTTTGGACTGTGGAGGAAACCGGAGCACCCGGAGGAAACCCACGCAGACACGGGGAGAACATGCAAACTCCACACAGAAAGGCCCCTGCCGGCCACGGGGCTCGAACCCAGGACCTTCTTGCTGTGAGGCGACAGCGCTAACCGCTACACCACCGTGCCGCCCCCCAAGCAATATATTATCAATATTAAAATCAAGTCACTTGAACCTAGGATAATACTAAAGCTGTCCACCAAATTTCATCCAGATCCGTTCACTACTTTTTGAGTTACGTTGGGAACAGACAAAAAAAAAAAAATCCTGGATCCGCATATATACTCTATCTGGATTTGCATCAAAATCTAATCAATTGTTCCTTGAACCATAACTCACCTTTCTTCCAAATTTCATCCAAATCCGTCCAGGACTTTTTGAGTTACGTTGGAAAGAAACAAACAGAGGCGAAAACATAGCCTCCTGCAACAAACTTGTCAGCGGTAATAACAGTACATTTCTGTATTACTGTACAAATATATTGATATAAATGAATCTATTAATTTCATTGATATTATTTAATATGTTGAATATATTTTCTACAGTTTCATTTCAACAGTTGTATCATTTTAATGTAAATTGCTGTCATTGCTGCTGATCTGAATGTTAAATTCTAAACAGAGGAATACAAACTAATTCCCAGTTCAAAGTCTGTCTCGGTCTGTCTCCTGATTCCTTGCACGCCATTTCTTTGAAGTGGTCCTTTATACAGTAAAACTTCCACGCAGCAGTGTGCACCGATGACATTTCCCTCGTTCACACCAAGCTGACTTTCAGAGTATGTTTTTCTCCCCAGCTATCAACCAACAGTGTGTCCTTGTTGGAGTTTATAATCCTGAGTCACCTCCTCGCTCTCCATTTCTTCACTGGATTACTGAGTTTCTGCCCTTTACAATGCCACGTCCACCTGCAGTGCATCTGATCTGTTTATCCTGTGAACCTATGCGTCCCAAACCTGAACACACTTCAGTTAGAAACACCGGCTTACAGGTGCATCGGGAGTGTCAAGGACACAAAAATGTGGACTGTTGGGGAGGTGAAAAACTGCTCTTTATATTGGGTTTCGTGTTTTCAAAAGGCCGGTTGCTGAGCGATGACCTTCTGGATATCATTGTGTGGGAAAAGGTTTGAGGTGGAAACTTAGAGACCTACAAAGAAAGAAACAAAACACCACATAGAGCTAAAAGGAAAAGAAGAAACAAAAGAAATTAAAGTTACATATAAGCGCTTTCATGAGAGGGTTGAACGGACTAGCGTGTTCCAAGACTGCAATGGAAATGCCAACGTCACGTAAAATCAGCGGTGGGAATACGTGAATGATTGTACTACTTTGTTACGATACTTAAGTATTGCTTTGGCATAAATTTTAAGTATAATTGAAATTAGATAGTTCCAACTGAATCATTCAATTTCCAAGAAAAAAAATATACTAGTATATTTCACTTCTTACATTTCGATTTAGACTTCAGTTATCGATTGAACGGTAGTGTATAAAAGTTTGGGGTGACTTTGAAATTTCCTTATTTTTGAAAGAAAAGCACTGTTCTTTTCAATGAAGATCACTTTAAACTAATCAGAAATACACTCTATACATTGCTAATGTAGGGCGGCACGGTGGTGTAGTGGTTAGCGCTGTCGCCTCACAGCAAGAAGGTCCGGGTTCGAGCCCCGTGGCCGGCGAGGGCCTTTCTGTGCGGAGTTTGCATGTTCTCCCCGTGTCTGCGTGGGTTTCCTCCGGGTGCTCCGGTTTCCCCCACAGTCCAAAGACATGCAGGTTAGGTTAACTGGTGACTCTAAATTGAGCGTAGGTGTGAATGTGAGTGTGAATGGTTGTCTGTGTGCAGCCCTGTGACTGGTGACTTGACCTGGTGACTTGTCCAGGGTGTACCCCGCCTTTTGCCCGTAGTCAGCTGGGATAGGCTCCAGCTTGCCTGCGACCCTGTAGAACAGGATAAAGCGGCTAGAGATAATGAGATGAGACATTGCTAATGTGGTAAATGACTATTCTAGCTGCAAATGTGTGGTTTTTGGTGCAATATCTCCATAGGTGTATAGAGGCCCATTTCCAGCAACTCTCACTCCAGTGTTCTAATGGTACAATGTGTTTGCTCATTGCCTCAGAAGGCTAATGGATGATTAGAAAACCCTTGTACAATCATGTTAGCACAGCTGAAAACAGTTGAGCTCTTTAGAGAAGCTATAAAACTGACCTTCCGTTGAGCAGATTGAGTTTCTGGAGCATCACATTTGTGGGGTCGATTAAATGCTCAAAATGGCCAGAAAAATGTCTTGACTATATTTTCTATTCATTTTACAACTTATGGTGGTAAATAAAAGTGTGACTTTTCATGGAAAAACACAATATTGTCTGGGTGACCCCAAACTTTTGAACGGTAGTGTACTTCATTCTTAATAATGCATTGGACATGCTGGATCGAAACATCAATGTATAAAGTTGTTTATTGTGCCCTTTCCCAATTTTAGCCTTGATTACACATATTTCTCAACAGTAATTACAAATGCAAAATATCCATGTCATATTATCCATGTCACATGTTCAATTGTATTAACATCACATGATGAAATTAATGGAATACATATAGTGCCTAGTAAAATGGGTTCGAAAAAATCCACCTTTTGGTGAAGTCGCTTCATCTCCCACTGAAAAAATGAGAAAAATCCAACCTTTCATTGAAAAATTTACTCAGAGAAAAAAAATCCCTCATCAAGAAATAATTATTTTCAACAAAAACACCTGTATTATTGACACGCCCCCATTGAATACTTTGTACACCCTTCCTTTGGCAATAAAACAGTACTCTCTCCTGGAACATTTTATAAGGTTGGAGATGCAGAGCAGGGCGTCTGAGCCCATTCCTCTTTCCACAATCTCTCCAGATCATCCAGGGTCCTCGGCCCTCTCTTGTGCTCTCTCACCTCTTCAGGTTTTCACTAGGGTTCAGGTCAGGGGACTGAGATGGCCAGGGCAGAAGCTTGATTCTGTGCTCACCGAACAAGAACCATTTTTGTGTTCAATTGGACATCGGATCATTTTCCGGCTGGAAGATCCAATGACGACCCAGTTTTAGTTTCCTAAACTGCAGAGGAGCCAGATTCTGATTTAAAAATGTCCTGGTGTTTCATGGAGTCCATGATGCCATGGAGCCTAACAAGGTTTCCAGGGTCTTTAGAGGAAAAACAGCCCCAAAACAAACATCACAGAACCTCCACCATATTTTACAGTTGGGATTTTCATTATAGCCATCCTGCCTTTTACACCAAACCAGGCCTGCGCCAGGAACAGTTTACTAAGGGGGCAATTAGAAATCGCAAGGGGGCAAATATTTTTCATATAGTGTGTAGTAGTGATGGCGGTCTGACAACGTGTTTCAAACAATTAACTGAGCCAACCACAAAACCACGGCCCCGAAGGTTGCTTTAGTCCGGGAAAATCATGTGACATATTACCAGGGCAGTTGCGCTTTATCAACCCCCGTGCCCACCTGTTAACCCTCCCCTCCGATTTTCTCACAGACACGCGTTACAACCGGAAAGATGCCAAACATAAAACAACACACACAAACCTACAGGCAAGTCCTTTAAATTTAAAATACATACAAATAGCTCCGCGGCATGAAAACAAAACGTCAATGCAAGTCTAAGGTACTTGGCTCGGCGGCCAAAATCATAATTTAAAAAAATCAACAGACCCCGCGGCTGCACCAGTAATAGCCTTCCTGACTCGCACCGAGTCAACGCTAACCACTTAATCTGCGATCCCAGTTTAGGCGTGTAGGGGACTAAACACTCTGAAGTGATGAATTTTCACCCCCGCTGCATGGGGGGTGACGTCAACGACACATATTCTTACGCCATTTGCGCACAAAGTGGACCATATATGAACACATACACCAACATAAACGGAGATAAACTTAGCCTACAAAGAAAGAAAATGGATTCACAATATTGTGATTGAATTTGTTTAATTCGGTGGGGGAAAGACTACTCCCGTAAACTGACTGCATATTGCAGGATATTGCAGAGACAGTGCACTTGTAAGTGTACATGTAAAACCCCTGCCTGCACGACCCCTCCGTCTATAATACATTATATTTTCATAAGAAAACAATTAAGTGATCTGAGTCTCCTTTGAGGGGGTGGGGCTGTAGCCACGAGGGGGCGACGCCCCCTTTCGCCCCCCCATGGCGCTGGGCCTGCACCAAACCCACCCTGAGTGTTTATTGCCAAAAAGTTGTTTTTGTTTGATCAGACCAGAGAACACGGTTCCATCAAAGTTGTCGTAGCGTTTCACAAACTTCAGGTGATTACGTTTGTGGTTAACTGACAGAAAAGGCTTTTTTTTTCCTGGAACCTTGCAAATATATCTCACAACCAATCTTTTTTCTGACGAAGATCTCTGAATCCAAAGTTAATTCAATTATTAACTCTATTAAAAGCTCTAAATTATTTGGATGAGACTCTTTATTTCTAAAGAAGCATGCTGTTTCACTCACAGGACCAATCACTAAGATAATTAATGCCTCTTTTAAAGAAGGAAGATTTCCAACTATTGTTGTACCAGTCCGCAAATCAGGAGACACAACAAATATGAATAACTACAGGCCCATCAGTACAGTATTTTACCATTTATGTCTAAAATCTCTGAGAAATGTGTGGCTGAGCGACTGACCACTCATCCCAACAGTGGTCCTTATTCACTGCATCCGATGCAATTCGGCTTCCGAGCCAATCATTCCACGGAGACACAAACTGCTTCTTTGTGGAAAATATCAAACTAAGAATGGACAAAGGAGGCATTGTCTGAGCTGTATTTTTAGAGCTTAAGAAAGCCTTCGACACTGTTAATCATCAAATACTCATTCATAAACTTAAACTAGAGCGGCGGCTACAATTATCGACACCTTAACGATCTTTAGGCCGTTGCAAAAGTAGAAAAGACTTTCAATACGTAAATTGTGCATGAATAATTACTCAAACTTCCACTGGAAAAAAAAGATGAGATGATTCCCGATCATTTAGCATATCAGATCATGTGACACCGTTCCACAATTATCGATATCTTTGTCTACAGTTATTGACACCGTTCCACAATTATCAACATCCAGATGATTATTTATTAAAAAAATTAAAAAATCATCGGTCTGTGGTATTAAGTTAACAAAACATAGTTTTTATTTCAAACTTGTTTTACATAGACTTTATATTTTGTACAAAATATATTTTACGTGGGGCGGCACGGTGGTGTAGTGGTTAGCGCTGTCGCCTCACAGCAAGAAGGTCCGGGTTCGAGCCCCGTGGCCGGCGAGGGCCTTTCTGTGCGGAGTTTGCATGTTCTCCCCGTGTCCGCGTGGGTTTCCTCCGGGTGCTCCGGTTTCCCCCACAGTCCAAAGACATGCAGGTTAGGTTAACTGGTGACTCTAAATTGAGCGTAGGTGTGAATGTGAGTGTGAATGGTTGTCTGTGTCTATGTGCAGCCCTGTGATGACCTGGCGACTTGTCCAGGGTGTACCCCGCCTTTCGCCCGTAGTCAGCTGGGATAGGCTCCAGCTCGCCTGCGACCCTGTAGAACAGGATAAAGCGGCTAGAGATAATGAGATGAGATATCTTTTACGTAAAAATATGGATATCGGTGCTTATGTAAATGAGGAAGTAATTCTAATGTTTGTAAAGAAATGAACTGATAATGTTTAACCTGCGTCAGAAAATCTTTTTGTTCCACTTTCTACCCACTTTCTAAGTATTTTCGTAGATCGCATTTTGTTACTCATTCGTTGTTGTTTGTGTTAATTTCTAGTTTTGTAGTTTACGAATAAATGCCAACAAGCAATTGACATTGTAACCACGTGAACATCCAAGTCAAAGGTTGCATGTCATTCCTCGAACCAAAATATAAAATGTCTACTGATATTGTGATATGTGGCAGATATTTACAACCAACTGCAAAAAAATATTTTCTGAATGGAATAGAAAAATCTGAATATTTCAAGCATGTAATTTTTTATATGCTAGGAATTTAATTCTGGTCTAATTCTATTTACTGCAACAGGATTCCAAATGCTCTATAAACATTCCATTCTTTTATGAATCAGAAAAAAATTATTATAAAATCACAGCACTTTTATATTTTTAAAGTACTTCATCTATCAACAATGTTACACAAAGATCGATCCATAACAGTTATAAATGTCACTTAATTCCACAGCGTGTCGATAATGGTGGACACCGGTGAAAGTGATCACTATTAGACACCTCACGTGACTTCTCAAACGCACGTTTAGATACAAAATGGCGACTATCAAATGAAAGCGTAAGAAACAAAGTAGGTTTTGACAAAGAGATCATGAAATATGGGTGAATTTGATCAGTAAAAACATGTCCATGATCTTTCCACCATGCTTACCTGCGATGATAATGTCCAGGTTTTCCTCAAACTGCTGATCGTGCTAAAAAAATTCCATCCCAGGTAACGAGCTGCGTCATCAGAAGACAAGATCAAAGGGTGAGGCGGGTCTTCCGGTTGATTAATTAACCAATAATGACTGTTGTAACTGAAACTCATCTCATCTCATCTCATCTCATTATCTGTAGCCACTTTATCCTGTTCTACAGGGTCGCAGGCAAGCTGGAGCCTATCCCAGCTGACTACGGGCGAAAGGCGGGGTACACCCTGGACAAGTCGCCAGGTCATCACAGGGCTGACACATAGACACAGACAACCATCCACACTCACATTCACACCTACGGTCAATTTAGAGTCACCAGTTAACCTAACCTGCATGTCTTTGGACTGTGGGGGAAACCGGAGCACCCGGAGGAAACCCACGCGGACACGGGGAGAACATGCAAACTCCGCACAGAAAGGCCCTCGCCGGCCACGGGGCTCGAACCCGGACCTTCTTGCTGTGAGGCGACAGCGCTAACCACTACACCACCGTGCCGCCTAACTGAAACTCACCTTTGTAAAATTGTTTTTTATTGGTAAATCTGAAAAGGTGTCAATAATTATGGACTGTTGATAATTGTAGCCGCCGCTGTAGTTCATTTTAATTTCTCCCCCAATGTGATAAACTGGTTTTACAGTTTATAATTGATATAATGTCTGTAATAACAGGAGCCAGCTTGTTTTGAGGCTGTCACACAACATTGAATGAAACAATAATTGGTTAAAAAATGACGTTGTTCATTAATTAATTAGAAACAGTAATGATATGCAAATTGCAGTGTGGTAAGAGGAATAAAATACTTCAGGATGTGTTGTGAAAGGAAAATGAGCCACTTCAGGGCGACGACTGTCACTCTACTGTGGTATAAGAGATCATTCCTTCGTTATCCCGCAGTGCTCTTGAACTGTTAACTGTGAAGGTGTTGGTCAGAAGGTGTTGATTAATTTTCTCCAACAGCAGCTCTGATAGTGATTCCGAACGCAGTTCAAATCACAGGTTTATATTAATGTGCTCATTTTAATATGCTTTAATTTGTATAGAAATATCTTACCCATGGTCTGGTATAGCACAGAATTTTTTTAAGTCTTATTTAAAAATGAAAACCATAAAAACATTGCTGTAAAGCTTTCAGTCAGGAGACCGTGCTGAACCCTTGTCGATGGGCTGCAGGATAAGGACGCAGGATACAGGGAATGGAGAATGTCAAGTTTTTGGGTTTTTTTAGCGAGCAATTTTCAGCACTACACATACACACAAAGTAAAATCAAAATGAAATAAAATCAATCTCAGCATCCTGCTTTTCAGCACAAGTTCAACTCAGCTGAAGTCAGGTCAGCGCTGATACTGTGAGCTCTGTCTGTCTGTCTAAAAAAGTGGAATATGTGGCTGGTCAAATTTAAGAGAACATAAAAATATTATGTTTCTGACGACAACATGATTTCATTGTTTACACTCAATTTAATTCCAACAACTTTCTAATTATTAGATTGAATTATGTCGAGTGAAACATGATCAATTCACGTTGTCTTAAAGCGATTAACTAGGAAATGTTGAAATTACGGGGTTATGAAATGTCCTCATTATACATTAATACAAGATGTTCTAAATGAAAAAAACTAAGCAGACTTTAGCTTCAAAAACATGTTAAAGTTGTAACATCAGTTGGGCCATTTCCCCGGGTGCGGTCATGCCATACTGGATTAGCCAGATACATGGATGGACATATTAGGAGATGACAGCAAGAAGGTCCGGGTTCGAGCCCCGTGGCCGGCGAGGGCCTTTCTGTGTGGAGTTTGCATGTTCTCCCCGTGTCCGCGTGGGTTTCCTCCGGGTGCTCCGGTTTCCCCCACAGTCCAAAGACATGCAGGTTAGGTTAACTGGTGACTCTAAATTGACCGTAGGTGTGAATGTGGGTGTGAATGGTTGTCTGTGTCTATGGTGGGGTTTACATTAGACCGTATCAGCGGATCATCAGATTAACGTTTTTAAAACGATTCGTGTGCACACAGCAACGCCAATACACGATTCGCGTGCACACAGCAACGCCAATACACGGATACGCTAATCACATGACTAATTAGACGGCACGTCACATGATCCCAGTGCATATCGGGCATGCGCAAGTCACTCACCACTTGCAAGTGGAAGGATGGTAAGCGAACACCTTCTCCAGCAGATAAACACACCTGGCTGTGATGTTCATGTTCTCACTGAGTTTAAGCGCCTAAATAAGTTGAAATGTGTAAATAAACCTCAGTGCGGCTCAGCGCTTCCTCCTGCGCTCCAAATCACTCCGCCCTGAACAGCGAGTGCCCTCTGGAGGGTGCGCACTCCGGCCCTGCGTAGCTCACAGAGTGCGCGAGTGAAGCGCACGAGCAGTGATTCGGGACTGAGCCGCTGTGTGTGAGATCCCAACGCCAGCGAATCAGGAAGGTGGATGTCACAGTGACGTTGTCCAATGACGACGTCAGCTAGAGCTCAGCACTGCGTTTCCTTGTTCCTCAATGTTTACACAGCACCGGATCAGATACGAACTGGGTTGAATACGTGGGCCCTGGCGGATTCAAGTTGTTCCGCCTGTGGAGTTGTTTCCCGGCGTTTTAATGTGCACGGACAGTGCATCCGCGACGAAAACGAGACGGATACGGTCTAATGTAAACACCACCTATGTGCAGCCCTGTGATGACCTGGCGACTTGTCCAGGGTGTACCCCGCCTTTCGCCCGTAGTCAGCTGGGATAGGCTCCAGCTTGCCTGCGACCCTGTAGAACAGGATAAAGCGGCTACAGATAATGAGATGAGATGAGTCTGAAGATTTCCACCATGGGAAAGTCGTTACACTTTAAACAGTGTGTTTGTTTATTTTTTTTTTTTAAATTGAATTATCTTTGCAAGACAAAAAAAGAGAATTTGGTGAGGGAACGAGCTGCAATAATGTTACAGATGTACATTATGGAACAGGAACTAACGTGTTAAGAATAGAGAGTAATAAATAAATAATTTTACAACAAATAAATATGAACAGATTGTAGGATAAGAGGAATAAAACATTTTGAGATATTCTGTTATATGAAAACAAGCAACAAGCAACTTCAGGGTACCGGTAGCTCTACTTCATCACATTATTTTTCTGTTTCTCGGTAGCATGACAAGCTGCATTTTTGTTGTTGTTTTTCCTGTCATTAACTTCAAGAGAGAAAAAAAGAGAGTTTTGTGAGGGAACAACTGTTTACAGCTGTTGTTACCTCTTGTTTCATGGACATTCCACAACATTAAAGCGAGAGTGCCTTTCGATTTCATAAAATCGGTGAAATTTAGTTCCGTCTGAAATGTGGTCATTGTGAGATATGTTTAATTCTGTAATATCTCAAAAAACACGAGGCCATTCTGTGGCTGGGAAGTTATTTAATTTGAGGGGATTAAAGCAAATAATGTGCATGAAATTGCTCGCTTCGCGCAGTCAAGCAGACAGACGAAGTCAGTGTGTGCATCTACAGGTTGACCTTTGACCGTGCACTGACAGTTCCATCATTCTGTCGCTAAACGAACAGCTGATCACACCGAGGTGCTCGCTGACCGCTGATATTTATTAGTTTGGTCCTGCGTTTCCTTTCTGTTGGGGTTCAACCCAGTCTGAGACGGTCAATCGGTCAACTTATTTCTCGGGACCCCCGCCCTCGTACCACCCAGACGTCTGGGACGGAACACCGCAAAAAAACAGAGAACCAGAGATCGGTTTAACTGCTGTTTATTCACAGTATTCTCGCCAAAGATGAAAGATTACAAACACCTTTTATAACAAATCATAATCTCTCCAAACGGCTATTGTGTCTGTCGAATGTGTGTGTGTATATGAGCAGGTCTTAATTACTTCATTGTTCAGACATCTTAAAGGTCATTGCTTACGTACTCCCTTCAGGTCAGGGCACTATGTACTTAAACACAGATAATATATCTAGTCTACGAAGTCTAGTCAAAGAAAAATACATCAGACATTAATACCAATTTAAACAGCAATAGTTTTAAAGGATCTAAAAGCTAAAAGATGAAAAGCTAAAAATATTAAAATCATAACTCTTAACACATGAATGTGTCTTGTGCTAAGTCAGCAAATTACATCTTGATTTCATATGTATGTAGTAAGACAATCATAAGCAAAATAATATTTCAGCAATTCAGCAATTTCATTTACGCACGTCAAAGCGCGCGAGATGTTTTTACGACAATGTTTTAAACAAAGACTATGTTTGGTCTAACAAAGAAGTGTTCTTCTGCACTGGACGAAGGTCAGGCTACACAGGAACAGTTTAAAATCACTGCCATAGTATATGCAATAGTCCAAAATAATAAAGGATCTTAAAAAGCTCTAAAATATAAAGTCTTAACTCTTTGTTCAGCAATAAGGCTACCATTACATCCAACATTAAAGTGTGTGGGGGTCGATCTGACATCAAAACAGACCTTGGCGTCGTTCAGACATCTCTGATCAAAAATACACATTTCATATCAAACAAAATGTTCCCAAACAATGTCCAGCCGAGACAGAGGGTCATTTTAACTGAACCGAAGTTAATCCTTAATTTTGTCACCATTTTAATAAATTACTGCCTTCTTGGTCAAGAATAATACTTATATAAACCTAACACTTTCCTTCGTATATAACATAACGTCTTTTCTTCTCGCTTCCCGTTACTGTAGTCGGTCTTTCACGTTTCATTCGCAGTCCTCCATTTTTCTCTCCTGTTTCAAATTTGTATCCCACAATGCCTTGCGCGAACGGAGAAAGCCCACCACGTGATGCATGACATAGTATCTTGAATTGGGTCATGGTGAAGCAGGAAAAAATAGCAGAGAATTTCAGGCCACATGGCTTTAAATTCATTAATTGCTCTATTTAAAAAAAAAACTAATAAAATTTGAAGGCTGTGATTTGAATTCAGTAGCTTTCCGTCCACTAAACAAAAATAACTGAATGTCAGGGAAAATAATTTTTATGACCTTCTTCTTTTGGCTGCTCCCGATTAGGGGTCGCCACAGCGGATCTTTCGTCTCCATTGCTCCCTGTCTACCGCATCCTTCTCGACCATGCCTGCCACTTTCATGTCCTCTCTCACCATATTCATGTATCTCCTCTTTGGCCTTCCTCGTTTTCGTGTGCCTGGCAGCTCCATCCTCAACATTCTCCTTCCAACATGCTCTGCATCTCTTCTCAGGATGTGCCCGTACCATCTCAGTCTCATCTCTCTTAGCTTAATTCCCAAGCTCTCCACATGTTCTGTCCCTCTGATGTGCTCGTTCCTTATCCTGTCCAACCTCCCATCGCAAACCTTAACATCCTCAACTCCGCCACCTCCAACTTTGCCTCCTGTCTCTTCGTTAAGGGTACGGTCTCCAATCCGTACATCACAGCTGGTCTCACTACTGTCTTATACATCTTACCTTTCACTTTTGCTGGGACTTTCCTATCACAAATGACTCCCGAAATCCTTCTCCAACTGCTCCACCCTGCCTGCACTCTCTTTCTCACCTCACTATCGCAGCCCCCATTTTCCTGCACAGTTGACCCCAGGTACTTGAATTCACCAACTTTCTTTATGTCTACTCCTTGCAATTAGCCTAAAGATGGCAGAGGCTCCTCTCCGTGAATGGTGTTTTCGTGTTTTTTGTGTTTTAAAACAGCATGTATGTGTTCGTCTTTGTCACGTCCATCAGTCTTAAGGCGCACATACTCCCGTGAGTTTATGCTCGACATCCACAGAACTATATTCACGGATATAAATCCAGCAGATGTGGAAGTTCTATGCGACTACGGTTTGCTCCGGAGGCCTGCTCAACCACCGACCCCCACTCCTGCATCCAGCCCACAGTGGAGGCGCCACAGGCGGAACATGCAGAAGCAGAAGAGGGGCAAGCGCGGAGGTGTCCAGGCTAGGCTAGTGGCTAGCCCTCACCGGCTGGCTATCCCTACCATCACTTTGGCCAACGTACGCTCGCTGGACAACAAGCTGGATTATGTCCACCTACTCCGCTCATCTTCTAAGTCTGTGAGTGAGTGTTGTGTCCTAATGTTTGTGGAAACATGGCTTAACGACAGCATCAGCTGTCAGCAAAGCGACACACACACACAGACACACACACATACTCTCAACATTCATTCGCACACTGAACTCAGGGACTGCACATTTCACTTTACCTCGCTCATTTGTACTATTCTGCACTACCTCACCTTAACAGCTATTAGTTTTTTGTTTATACTGCTTCATGTTGACCTGCTATACCTCAAGTGCCCTTGACTGTTTATTTTATGTCCTTTTGCTCCAATTTATATGTATGTGTGTATATATATATGTGTGTGTGTTTAGTCTATGTCTATTTCTTATCTAGAGTGTTTATACTGTTTATATTGTTTGTTTTTTCAATTATTCTATTTTTATTTATTGCATTGCCTGTTTGCACCGTGGGTCAGAGAGGACTGAAATTTCATTTGTGCTGTATGTCGAGCATGTATAGCATATTTGACAATAAAGTTGACTTGACTTGACTTCACTACACTCTCATCCCCATTCTCATTGATGCACATGTATTCTGTTTTGCTCCTGCTCACCTTCATTCCTCTTTGTTCCAATGCATCCCTCCATCTCTCCAAACCCAACTCAACCTCCTTTCTACTTTCACCACATATCACAATATCATCCGCAAACATCATGTTCCATGGTGACTCTTGCCTCACTTCGTCCGTCAAGCTATCCATCACTATGGCAAACAAAAAAGGACTCAAAGCAGATCCTTGATGGAGTCCCACCTTCACCTTGAACCATTCAGTCGTTCCAACTGCACACCTCACTGCTGTTTCGCTGTTCTCATACGTGTCTTGCACCACTCTAATATACTTCTCATTCACTCCACACTTTCTCATACAATACCATAACTCATCTCTCGGCACTCTATCGTATGCCTTCTCCAGGTCTACAAACACACACTGTAGCTTTCTCTGGCCTTCCCTGTACTTCTCCATTAACATTCTTAAAGCAAAAATTGCATCTGACGTGCTCTTCCTTGGCATAAACCCGTACTGCTGTTCACAGATTGCTACCTCTCTTCTCAGTCTCACCTCCAATGCCCTTTCCCATAGCTTCATGGTGTGGCTCATCAATTTTATTCCTCTGTAATTACTACAGCTCTGTACATCTCCCTTATTCTTGTATATTGGGACTAGCACACTCTTTCTCCATTCATTTGGCATTTTCTCATTCTCTAGGATCTTATTAAACAATCTCGTTAGGAACTCCACAGCCGTTTCACCCAAACATCTCCAAGCCTCAATCGGGATACCATCTGGTCCAACTGCTTTCCCAGTCTTCATTCTTTTCATGGCTGCCCTCACTTCATCCTTACTAACCAACTCTGCTTCCTGATTTGGTTTCCTGACCTGTGTTTTCTTTCCCTCCCGCCCCACCCCAAATCTGTCCCTCTGAGTTACATGGAGTCAACAGGAAATCTTTTGGTGGAGAGGGTGGAGACCTCGACTGGCTATCGTAGCCTGCAGGGAATCGGCCGTCAGACATTCTGTCGCATGTCCCAGACCCGGTGAAATGTAACTGAATTGTCTTGGCCAGCCCTAAGGGTCCCATCTGCATCTCATCATTGCTGAGGAGTGTGCTCCCATCACCCAATCAAGCATCCAGCCAGAGCAGGTCATGATATATTTTTTACCATATTAACATGCCATTGTTGTGTGTTATGCCTGATGTAAAGACTCTCGTCTCTGCAAGCCTACCACACAGATTTAATACTTGTCATTTTTAGGGCATACCTAACAACCTGTGTTTTCTTTCTCTCTCTCTTCCCCCCCAATCTGTCCCTCTGAGTTACATGTTGATCTTGGGATTGAGATGCTGGCCTCTTCTGCCCCTCGGACCTGCTTGATCCATCCTGGTGCCCTGTGTCTGGTCGGAGTTTTATCGCACCGCTCCTGTGAAGGACGGCCCCATGAGGACAGTTGAGGGTTATACCTGTTAAAACTGTTAATATTATAGTCAGGCTGTCTGTTGTTGCCCAAATGAGGATGGGTTCCCTTTTGAGTCTGGTTCCTCTCGAGGTTTCTTCCTCATGTCATCTGAGGGAGTTTTTCCTTGCCACCGTCGCCACAGGCTTGCTCATTGGGGATAGATTAGGGATAAAATTAGCTCATGTTTTAAGTCGTTCAAATTCTGTAAAGCTGCTTTGCGACAATGTTTATTGTTAAAAGCGCTATACAAATAAACTCGATTTGATTTGATTTGAGCCCTGTGATGACCTGGCGACTTGTCCAGGGTGTACCCCGCCTTTCGCCCGTAGTCAGCTGGGATAGGCTCCAGCTTGCCTGCGACCCTGTAGAAGGATAAAGCGGCTAGAGATAATGAGATGAGATGAGATGAGATGAGATGAGATGAGATGAGATGATTTGATTTGATTTGATTTGCTGTCTCCAATGAATCCAACCTTTTCTCTCTTGGATTCTCCTCATTTAATAAATCCTCAAAGTACTCTTTCCACCTTCTTAATACACTCTCTTTGTCAGCACATTTCCATTTACATCTTTCATCACTCTTACCTGCTGTACATCCCTCGCTTCCCTGTTTCTCTGCCTAGCTAGTCTGTACAGGTCTTTCTCTCCTTCTTTGGTTTCCAGTCTTTCATACAACTCCTGGTATGCATCTGCTTTCGCCTTCACTACCGCTCTTTTTGCCTTCTGTCTTGTCTCTCTGTATAACCGCCTGCTTTCCTCGTCTCTCTGATCATCCCAATTCTTCTTTGCTAGCCTCTTCTCTTTTATAATCTCCTGCACTTCTTTGTTCCACTACCATGTCTCCTTGTCTTCCTTCCTCCTTCCCGATGACCACCCTAGCACCTTCCTTGCTGCCTCTCTTACTAGTACAGCAGTAGTATTCCAATCTTCTGGCAGACTTCCGTGACCACTCAATGTTCATCTCATTTCTTCCCTAAACTCCTTCTAATGTTCAACCTCTTTTAGTTTCCACCACTTAATCTTCGGCTCCACTATTTCACACCTCCTCTTTTTCGCTTTCAAGCTCATCCTGCACACGACCACTTGATGTTGTCTAGCTACACTCTCCCCTGCCATCACTTTACAGTCTCCAATCTCCTTCAGGTTACCCCTTCTGCCGAGTATGTAGTCCACCTGTGTAGATCTTCCTCCACTCTTAAACATCACCCTGTGCTGCTCTTTCTTCTCGAAGTATGTATTGACTATTGCCAAATTCATCCTCTTTGAAAAATCAACCACCATTTGCCCTTCCACATTTCTCTCTCTTACACCATATCTTCCCATCACGTCCTCATCTCCTCTGTTTCCCTCGCCAACATGTCCATTGAAATCTGCTCCTATCAGCACGTGCTCCTCCCTCGGTATACTTTCTACCACTTCATCCATCTTTTCCCAGAAAGACTCTTTCTCTTCATTCTCACATCCAACCTGTGGGGCATACGCACACACAACATTGATTACCACTCCTTGAATCTCCAACTTCATGCCTATCACTCTATCTGACACCCTCTTCACTAGGGGTGTGCATTGGCACAGCCCTCATGATTCAATTCGATTACGATTCGGAGGGTAACGATTCAATTCAATCCGATTCTATGATGCATTGTGATGCGTTAAAATTTTACTGAAAGCAAGGCAAATTTTTCAGTAGTCACGAGGCAGTACAAGCAGTCAGATACTGAACAACATTTTATTGGCTGTTGTGTGTATCACTCCTGTTTTAAACAAAATAAAATTGAATGTTATAGAGTTTCAAATATGAAAAAGAAAACAAATTACAGCTTTTTAGTGCTTTGAATGAGACCAGATCTTTCTTTTTTACACACAGGTCTTGTCTACTTTCCCATCAACCTCGTAGAATCCAAAATGTGCCCAGATGTCAGCTTTCCAAGCTTTGGATGCGTTAATAATAACCTGTCTCTCGCAGTCCTCTTCCTCCGCCTCAGCCATCTTGCTAAGCTAGTGCTCTCTCGACTGGTGTGCAGCTACAGACTGCGCATGTGTGTGATGTTGCTCCGGAAATGCTCACGGAAGGTTTTTTTTTTTTAATACGCTGAATCGATCTGGCATGTTGCCGAATCGATGCTGAATCGTCCATGCCCCGCATTGCGATGCATTGCCGAATCGATTATTGTTGACACCACTACTCTTCACATCAATCATACTGTTGAGCAACTCTCCCCTCAAAACAATACCAACACCATTTCTCTTTCCATCCACTCCATAATAAAACAACTTGCATCCATCTCCAATGTTCTTGGCTTTGCTTCCTTTCCACCTTGTCTCCTGCACACACAAAATGTCCAACTTCCTTCTTTCCATCATACCTGCTAACTCTCTCTCTCTGCCAGTCAGTGTTCCCACATTCAGTGCTCCTACCCTCAATTCTAAGCTCCTTCCCTTCCATCTTTCATGCTCTCTCCTAACACGCCTCCCCCCTCTCTTTCTCCTTCTCTGTTTTGGTGCAACAGTAGCACACTTTCCACCGGCACCCTGTTGACTAACAGTACCAGAGGCGGTCGTTGTTAACCCAGGCCCCGACCGATCCGGTATGGTATTTCTCTTTTCATTCCGCATGTTAGATTTGGCATAGTTTTACGTCGGATGCCCTTCCTAACGCAACCCTCTCCAATTTATCCGGGCTTGGGACTGGCACCAAGAGTATGCTTATGCACCCCCAGCGGCTATGACCTACACTTAAAAAATCTGAAAGGCCGTCTACCTTTAAACGTAACTCTAAATGGAAAAGTCTATCATGTGTTGTTCTTTGTTGGCAAATTGCTGTGCTATTAGAGGAATAAAAAACATACAGGACTGGCTGCGATTGGAAAATAATCAACTTCAGGGTGATAACAGGAACTCAACTTCATCAAACCAGCAGGTTGTTGATTATTTTAATATCAAAGCATGCCCTTCTTCTTCTGGCTACTCCCATCAGGGGTCACCACAGTAGATCTGTTCCGCATATTTGACTTGGCGTAGTTTTTTTTTTTTACACCAGATGCCCTTCCTGATGCAACCCTCCCCAATCTGTCCAGGCTTGGGACCGGCACTAAGTATGCACCGGCTTGTACAACCCCAGTGGCTGGGTATTTTATCTAACCTGCATGTCTTTGACCTGTGGAGGAAACTGGAGCACCAGTAGGAAACCCACACAGACATGGGGAGAACATGCAAACTCCACACAGAAAGGCCCCGATCAGCCATGAGGTTCAAACTCAGAACCTTCTTGCTGTGAGGCAACAGTGCTAACCACTGCACCACCGTGCCACCATATCAAAGCACAGCCTGTTGTATATTATTCCTTACACAATAAAATGAATATTTCCAGTGTATACTCTCATACAAATAAAAATATTATGTTCAGCTGCAGATCAAGTGATACCGCTGTCTGTTTTAACACAACATGGTTTTAAACGATAGATGAAATCCAACACAAATGTGGCCACCACTTGCGGCAGAGAGACCGCTCGTCTTTGTTCTTCATCAGTTTCCATGGTAATGCCTTTACCAAAGGTTGAAGAGTGTTCTTGCTGAATGTAGTGTACAGTTTGCAGATTTTTTTTCTTGAATGATAGAAAATTACTGTTCTCAAAAGGAATCAGAGAGAGAGAGAGAAATGACTCAGTTCTAGTCTTATGTAGTCTTTTTACATAAGCTTCAACCTCTGGCATTACTTTGTCTCATCTCATCTCATTATCTCTAGCTGCTTTATCCTGTTCTACAGGGTCGCAAGCAAGCTGGAGCCTATCCCAGCTGACTATGGGCGAAAGGCGGGGTACACCCTGGACAAGTCGCCAGGTCATCACAGGGCTGACACATAGACACAGACAACCATTCACACTCACATTCACACCTACGGTCAATTTAGAGTCACCAGTTAACCTAACCTGCATGCCTTTGGACTGTGGGGGAAACCGGAGCACCCGGAGGAAACCCACGCGGACACGGGGAGAACATGCAAACTCCGCACAGAAAGGCCCTCGCCGGCCACGGGGCTCGAACCCGGACCTTCTTGCTGTGAGGCAACAGCGCTAACCACTACACCACCGTGCCGCCCGGCATTACTTTGTGTTGAGAGCAATTTTGGTTCAAGGACCATAATACATCGAGGCCTTTCACACAACTTCTGGAGATTTAAAAAAAAATCTTGTTATAATGATAAATTGAACTTGGTTGGGGGCATTGATCCTTATGAAATCAAAATGTGGTCAAAAGATGTATCCTTCTTTCAGAATCTCATTCAAGACTTGAATCCAAGAGATGAATAAGAGAAATAAAGCAACGTGTTGTGTGTTCATGGCTGAAAATTAGCCTGCGGTCACACTACAGCTCGCGATGGTTTTGTGTATACTTGGCAATGAAAAATGGGTAGCATCGTTACCAACTGTGCAAAGCATGGTGAATGATCTATGAGCTTCACGAATTGTTTTTTGGTGTGTCTCCACCACATGAGTGGCCAAAAATGTCACAAAAAAAATGTAATGCATGCACTGAAATTTAGTGGCAATGTTTTCATTGGCAAACTAAGCAGTGAATATTTGCTTATGTCTTATCAGTAACTCACTGCAAAGCATCACAAGCTGTAGTGTGACAGTAGCCTAAGCTCCTGGACATGAGTGATGCTGATGTGTAGCAGAGGCTCACTGCTACATTTGAGACTGTTTTGTTGTGCTGTTGTGTAACATCAATGGAAATCAGTGGAACCCTCATTTGATTGGCCAGGTAATCATTTTCCCATGCAACATTTTGCCTTGGTGTGTAAAGACTAACAAGAACAATAACAGTCATACATTACATTAACAGCATTTAGCAGACGCTCTTATCCAGAGTGATGTACGACATACCCAGAGCAGCCCAGGGAGCAGTTGGGGGTTAGGTACCTTGCTCAAGGGCACTTCAGCCATTCTTTCTAGTCCAGGGAATTGAACTAGCAACCTTTTGGTCCCAAAGCTACTTCTCTAACCATTAGGCCATGGCTTCCCCTACAATAAAGACAATACTAAAAATGATGAGCAAGCCAATCAAGTGTTCTTTCTCATTGTTGTCCCTGAAATAGTCTTTGTCAAATTTATTACCTCCGCCAACATTGTTTGTCTCTGTCACGTCTGTTTGTCTGTTCCTAACATAAATCAAAACGTAGGGAATGGATTTTGATGAAATTTGGAGGAAAGGTGAACCATGGGCCAAGGAACAATTTATTAGATTTTGATGCAAATCTGGGTATGTATGTGGGTCCAGAATTTTTTTTTGTTGGTTCCCAACATAACTCCAAAAGTAGTGAATAGATTTTGTTTAAATTTTGAAGAAAGATCATACATGCGCCGAAGAACAATTGATTGGATTTTGATGCAAATTCGGACATGTATACTGTCAGAAATAAGGGTACAGTAGTAGTCCATTTCTGTCCCCCAAGGTACAATCTGCACTAATGTACCCCCGAGGGCACATTATTGGTTCTTACAGTAACTATGTGTACCTTTTTAGGGACAAAAAGGTACATATATATTCTCAAGCAGTTTCTAAAGAGTACAAACAAGTACCTTAGAGGATATTGATCCAGTGACAAGCCATTGTACCTAAAGGTACCATAATGTACTTTATTTTCTGAGAGTGTATGTAAACATAGTAAACATCTGGATATTTGAATATAAGGTTTGGTGGCGGTAGGCACTCTACTGAGTGCCTTTCAAGTTTATTTATTAGCTCATCTGGCCAACAGGTGATGAGTTTATGCCATCATGTATTGTCCATGATCTGTCATCCGTCTGGCATCGTCCACATTTTAGGAAAATCTCTTCTTTCTCAGTTCTTCGCCAATTTTTATTCTTTTTGGCAGGAAAGTCGGTCCGCCTGGGGTGCATATAGCTTCTACCCAAATTTGCATAATTACAATTCATAATGAAGATATGGACTAATTAAGCCCTAATGAGCAGTTTCCACACAAATTGCTTCTTCTCCCTCAATTCTTGAACCCAGGACCTTCCCAAAACATGATTTTGATTCTTTCTGGCATGAAGGTCCGGGTACCTAGGGTGCATATAAGTTCTACCCAGATTTGCTTCATTACAATTATTAATGAAGTTATGGACTAATTCAGCCTTAATGAGCAGTTCAACAACAATCGCTTCTTCTCGGTCAATTCCTCGCCATTTTTGATACTTTCTGGCAAATAGGTCGGTATTCCTAGGGTGGATATAGCTTCTGTATATAGCTTGTATATAGTGGATATAGCTTGTAACATTTATTGTGCAAGGTGGCCCACTTTAGATCGTTCCTTCTGGACTAGATGGGGCCAGAGTGAGCTACGCCGTCATCGACGGGCTTGTTTATTCATTTTGGGACTGAGTAAGATCACAGCATCTACCAAAAATGGCAATCCAATCACATCTATTTTTAAATTAGCGCACACAAAATGAGCTGAGTAGGCACAAACATTGTTCGGATTCTTGTTTGAGAAATCCTGGCCGATTCAGGCAAGCCGTAGCTGGTGTCAGAGAGCACTGATTTTCTCACTTTTTTTTTTGCTCTGATTTGTAATTACTACAGGTAAATAGTAGTATTCACGGTCACTCTGCCTCGCTTTTTATTTGAGTAATGAAAAATAGAATGGCTCACAACCACACTTGCTATAAATAGCTTGTTTTGTGATAAGTTAATAGTAAACTGGAAAGGCTTTGAATGGGTTATCCCTCCAAGATGGCAGCTAATTCCATTTGTAACAGCACACTAAGTTCCCCAAACGTGCATTAATACAGTAGTTGTTTTGGGAACAGTGTCCTTAATAAGAGCTATTGATAAATCTCAAACAGTGAAAGAAACATGTGAAAGAAATTCAGATAGAATAAAACTGAGCATCAGTTGTAGTGCCTTAAAGACTTCAAGTCTACTTCTCACTCCTAAAGTTTCTGGCATTCACACTTCTCACAGAATACAATAACTTCTATTTTTTTTCCTGAATTCAATCACCCAGATCTTATTCTAATCCCAAATAACTTCATGTGAACAAAGCTCTCCCCATAGAGAATTGTAGTTTCATGGGAAAGAATCCTTTTCTTTTTTCCAGAAGAAGAAAAGTTGGTATTGCTTTCTGCTCTCAAGTGCATTATTCAGTCCCAGTGGTTCCGGATATGTCTGATGCTTTCAGGTGGAGAGTTCTTATAGAAACCCAGTAGATATTGTACTTTTACCCAAATATGAGCTGGATATGTTTATTTCAGTGCAACAGACATTTTGAGAACACATTCACACCAAATTAGGGCTTTTTGAATATATAATGAGTTCCTGTAAAAAAAAAAAAAGTCTCCAGTATTACAGAACTGTCACTACATTTACATGCACAAAATATTCCAGTTTTTGCCCTTATTTTGAAGAAGGCAATGTTCCTACTAAGCTGTTTACATTGCTAATGATAATCCATCCATCCATTATCTATAGCGAGCATGCACGTGACATCACGAGGTCATGTGATATTTGTTTACCTGCCATCTTGGACGGCATGGCCGCGCATAGAACTTAGATGAACCCGTTCTAATTATCAAGTGTGTGGGAGTAGATCTTTCGAGAATGGTTATATCTTGTTCAGCATTTGGTTGCACCAATAGACAGGGCCAAAAGGAGGGCCTGTCATTTTATAGATTCCCCGCAGACGAGGAGAGACGCGCAAAATGGGTGTCCGCTGTGCGAAGAGAAAACTGGTACCCCAGTTCTACCAGCCAAATTTGTAGTGAACACTTCATATCAGGTAGGTGTAATCTTTTAATTCAATACTCCTAGTACATCTGTTAAGTTGATTTTCGGATTGAATGATAACTGCATAGTCGGTGATTTGTGATTTTTTTTCAGACAAAAACATACATATTTACAACCCTGTCATTATCTGGAACTGAGTTTAGATTTCGAACATTCTTACGATAAAACGTCCTGCATAGTCTCTTTATGATAAACGTCTTAATGCCACTTACCCGTGAGGTTATCAAGTAGACATTCTTCTTCGGAACCTTCCAGAGGTATAGTTGGGATACCCGTCCCGCAACAAAATATTTATAAGCTTCCAGGCTCTTGTAAGCTTTGAGGGCTTTGCCAGTGTAACACGATTCACGATTAACAAGAAAATTGTAAATGTCGTGGTAGGCCAGATCGGGCAAATCGCCGGCACCGCAGCTCCGAATTTCCCTGAACAAGGATTGCGGCAAGTTGTACGGCTCTGCAATCCCCAACCTGGAACACTTTTCCACGTAACGCTGCCTCACGTCACCTTCAAGATGCTGAGCAAACTTAGACAAGTTATCGCGCGATATAGATGGGGTATTTTCCGAATTGTCTTGGGGATTACTCCCTGGATCCATTATGCTCGCGCAAGGTAAACAATCCTGAAGCCGTCCAATATGGCGGAGTAAACACGGACGGGTCACGTGACTGCACATCCTCTATAACCACTTATCCTGTGCAGGGTCACGGGTAAGCTGGAGCCTATCCCAGTTAACTATGGGTGAGAGGTGGGGTACACCCTGGACAAGCTGCCAGATCATCACAGGGCTAACACATAGAGACAAACAACCATTCACACCTACGGTCGATTCAGAGCCACCAATTAGCGTAACCTGCATGTCTTTGGACGATGGGGCAAACCGGAGCACCCGGAGGAAACCCACACAGACACAGGAAGAACATGCAAACTCCACACAGAAAGGCCCCTGTCAGCTATTGGGCTCGAACCCAGCATCTTCTTGTTATGAGGTGACAGTGCTAACCACTACATCACCGTGCCACCTTGCTAATGATAATGAATATGATACTAATATTCCAGTGTACATGCAGCCACATCTCGACTCCAGCCTTGCAAACTGTTGTCTGGTTTGTTTGGGTATAAAACACAGAATTGACCCTAAACAGGCAAGAGGTCACAAACTGCCCTAAAGACCCCAATTGAGACGTATATTCCAAATGGTATACATTGGTATACATTCTTTGGACATTGGTATACATATCCAAAGAATGCTTGAAGCCTGAATAGTATCAGTATATCCCATATGTCTTAATTGGAAAATGCTAAATTTGAAATAGGGCTAAATTCGGAACGTTGAAACAAAATATGCTGTTTATATGATCCATATGGGTGGCACGGTGGTGTAGTGGTTAGCACTGTCGCCTCACAGCAAGAAGGTTCTGGGTTTGAGCCCAGTTGCCAACGGGGGCCTTTCTGTGTGGAGTTTGCATGTTGTCTGCATGGGTTTCCCCTGGGTGCCCCCTTCAAAAAAGAAGTTTATTCATATATGCTTCTTTTAAACTAAGAGAGTATGCTTTCAGTTTACTTTTTATTTACTTATCAGAGATATACTTAATAAAGTTATACATATGTATACTTGGCTTATGCTGAAAAGTATATAGAAAAATGTAGGTATATTAAGCTTATACTTAAACTTTTGATCGAGATATACTTAACAAAAGTATAATAAAGTGTTAAAATATTTGTGCCTTATGTCTAAGTGTACTTGCCCTGTAGTTGTGCTTATCCTTTTGATAGTAGCCAATAAAATACTTCTTTTTCACACATTTTGGCTTCTTTGTGATATACGGCAGCATGTTTTAAATCCCATCGTTTAAACCTACATGTACCATAAGTTTGTGGTCCACTCAAAACACTTAAGTTGTCTACTGGTAGTTTGCATGAGGTAAGGGTTAGGGCTAGAAAACTAATAGTATACCTATTTGAATTTGAATTTGAATTTTGAATTTATTTATTTCGAACATGTATAAAAAAAATGTATGTAACTATTTGTACATACAAAAGAAAGAACATGAGAAAGTGACAAAAAAATTAATAAATAAAATACATAAAGAGCTAAGACATTACAATACACCGCACATTGTTCGAAAAAGGAGTGGGAAGAAGTACAATACTTTTTTTTAATTTCCCACCCCTTTTTAACTACCCCGAAATCCAAACTTCATTAATACACGTATAAAAATGTATACCATATATACACTTCATGAATATCTTTATAATTACAAAAATAAATAAATATATACTACACACCATATATATACACACTTCCTAAATATCTATATAAATATTTAATTACAAAATAAATATATACTACATTCCATATATACACTTCACAAATATCTATATAAATATATAATTACAAAAAAAATATCTACTACATACAGTGGTGCTTGAAAGTTTGTGAACCCTTTAGAATTTTCTATATTTCTGCATAAATATGACCTAAAACAACATCAGATTTTCACACAAGTCCTAAAAGTAGATAAAGAGAACCCAGTTAAACAAATGAGACAAAAATATTATACTTGGTCATATATTTATTGAGGAAAATGATCCAATATTACATATCTGTGAGTGGCAAAAGTATGTGAACCTCTAGGATTAGCAGTTAATTTGAAGGTGAAATTAGAGTCAGGTGTTTTCAATCAATGGGATGACAATCAGGTGTGAGTGGGCACCCTGTTTTATTTAAAGAACAGGGATCTATCAAAGTCTGATCTTCACAATGCATGTTTGTGGAAGTGTATCATGGCACGAACAAAGGAGATTTCTGAGGACCTCAGAAAAAGCATTGTTGATGCTCATGAGGCTGGAAAAGGTTACAAAACCGTCTCTAAAGAGTTTGGACTCCACCAATCCACAGTCAGACTGATTGTGTGCAAATGGAGGAAATTCAAGACCATTGTTACCCTCCCCAGGAGTGGTCGACCAACAAAGATCACTCTAAGAGCAAGGCATGTAATAGTCAGCGAGGTCACAAAGGACCCCAGGGTAACTTCTAAGCAACTGAAGGCCTCTCTCACATTGGCTAATGTTAATATTCATGAGTCCACCATCAGGAGAACACTGAACAACAATGGTGTGCATGGCAGGGCTGCAAGGAGAAAGCCACTGCTCTCCAAAAAGAACATTGCTGCTCATCTGCAGTTTGCTAAAAATCATGTGGACAAGCCAGAAGGCTATTGGAAAAATGTTTTGTGGACAGATGAGACCAAAATAGAACTTTTTGGTTTAAATGAGAAGCATTATGTTTGGAGAAAGGAAAACACTGCATTCCAGCATAAGAACCTTGTCCCATCTGTGAAACATGGTGGTGGTAGTATCATGGTTTGGGCCTGTTTTGCTGCATCTGGGCCAGGACAGCTTGCCATCATTGATGGAACAATGAATTCTGAATTATACCAGTGAATTCTAAAGGAAAATGTCAGGACATCTGTCCATGAACTGAATCTCAAGAGAAGGTGGGTCATGCAGCAAGACAACGACCCTAAGCACACAAGTCGTTCTACCAAAGAATGGTTAAAGAAGAATAAAGTTAATGTTTTGGAATGGCCAAGTCAAAGTCCTGACCTTAATCCAATCGAAATGTTGTGGAAGGACCTGAAGCGAGCAGTTCATGTGAGGAAACCCACCAACATCCCAGAGTTGAAACTGTTCTGTATGGAGGAACAGGCTAAAGTTCCTCCAAGCCAGTGTGCAGGACTGATCAACAGTTACCGCAAACGTTTAGTTGCAGTTATTGCTGCACAAGGGGGTCACACCAGATACTGAAAGCAAAGGTTCACATACTTTTGCCACTCACAGTTATGAAATATTGGATCATTTTCCTCAATAAATAAATGGACAAGTATATTATTTTTGTCTCATTTGTTTAACTGGGTTCTCTTTATCTACTTTTAGGACTTGTGTGAAAATCTGATGATGTTTTAGGTCATATTTATGCAGAAATATAGAAAATTCTAAAGGGTTCACAAACTTTCAAGCACCACTGTACCTATCCCTGTAAATATGAATATATAAGCTATCCCCATAAATAAATACATACCATATATACCATATACTAAGTTAGTTCTAATATAACAATCAACTCTATTCTATTTATCCCTCATCATCCTCCATTGACATACTTCCTCTTCTATATACTTGTTTAAAAATATTTTTTGTAGCTTTTTTTAAACAGATTTATATTTGCACTTTGTTTTATTTCTGTCTCCAGTCTGTTCCATAAAGTCACCCCACAGCTCGATACGCACATGTTTTTCATATTTGTTCGAACCTTTGTTTTTTTTTAATTTAGGTCTCCCCTTAGATTATATCCCCCCTCTCTCTCACTAAACATTCCTTGTATATTTTTTGGCAATAGATTATTTCTCGCTTTATACATTATTTGTGCTGTTCTGAATTTGACCAGATCCATAAATTTCAACATGTGTGATTTTATGAATAGTGAGTTTGTGTGATCTCTGTATCCTGTTTTGTTTATTGTCCTTATTGCTCTTTTCTGTATTGTACATATTGGCTGCAGAGTGGTTTTGTAGGTGTTTCCCTAGACTTCGACACAGTAAGTCAGATATGGCAAAAATAATGAGTAATATAGAGTATACAAAGATTTGCAATCAAGAATATGTTTTGTTTTCCACAGAATTGCCGAGCACTTTGCCAGTTTTGCTCGTATGTATCCTACATGAGTTTTCCAGCAGACTTTATGATCCAAAATCACACCAAGAAATTTAATTTCCTGTACCATTTCTATCTTAGTACTGTCTATTATCAATTCTACATTACAATCTATTTTGTCTCCCAAACAACATGATCTTTGTTTTGCTTAGATTTAATGATAATTTATTTTTGTCAAACCATAGTTTTAGTTTATTTATTTCAGTTGTGATTGGTACCTACCGGTAGAAGGGTAATTGCAGTAGACTTCAAAACTAAAAAGTGGACTAGATGTATATAACCAGTAACTAATAGTATATTTCCAATATGCTATAAAGTATACTTTTATAAACTAAAAAGTGGACTAGAAGTATAAACGCATAGTATATTTGCAGTATACTATAAAGTATACTTTTGTAAACTCAAGAGTGGTCTACAAGTATAGAGCTAGTAAACTATTAGTATACAGTATAAGTTTACTTGTGGTATACTTGCAGTACGAAATAAAAAATACTAGTGGTATACTCAGAGTTTACTTCTCTTAGACTTAAAGTATACTTTTTATAAACTAAAAGTGGGCCAATTTAGTCCCAAAAAGTATTAGGTTAGTTTACTTACAAGTATACTGTAAGTACATTGATATCAGTATATTTGGTACACAAAAGTATACTTAAAGAAATATACTTTAACTTTATTTAAGTATACTTAATAAAATGAACTTGAAGTATACTTCTTTTTGATAAGGGGTTCTGATTTCCCCCACAGTCCAAAGACATGTGGTTAGGTTAACTGGTTACTCTAAGGTGGGGTTTACATTAGACCGTATCAGCGGATCATCAGATTAACGCTTTTAAAACGATTAGTGTGCACACAGCAACACCAATACACGATTCGCGTGCACATAGCAACACCAATACACGGATACGCTCGGCTCCGCAGGCATCCTGCGCTCCAAATCACTCCTCCCTGAACAGCGAGTGCCCTCTGGAGGGTGCGCACTCCGGCCCTGCGCAGCTCACAGAGCGCGCGAGTGAAGCGCACAAGCAGTGATTCGGGACTGAGCCGCTGTGTGTGTGATCCCAGCGCATATCACTTACCACTCGCAAGTGGAAGGATGGCAAGCCTAAAGACAATCATAACTACACAATGGGCAGTATTTGCATCAGTATTTGCAGTATTTTCATACTTTTATACTCTTTAATGAAAGGTGATACAAGGCGGAAGTCTGCGCCGTTTTTCAGCAGTCACGTCACATGACCAACGCCAGCGAATCAGGAAGGTGGATGTCACAGTGACGTTGTCCAATGACGACGCCAGCTAGAGCTCAGCACAGCGTATCCGCGTATTCTCAATGTTTACACAGCACCGGACCAGACACGATCTGGATTGAATACGTGGAAGCTGGCGGATTCCCGTTTCCCGGCGTTTCCAGGCGTTTTAATGTAAACGGACAGTGCATCCGCGAAGAAAACGAGACAGATACGGTCTAATGTAAACTTGGCCTAAATGTCCATAGGTGTGAATGGTTGTGGGATGCAACCTGTGGAAGGTCCCATTGTCTCCACTCTCTGGTGTTGCCATGGAACAAGATCCTCCCAGGCCAAGCAGTGTGGATCAGCGTCGTGAATGGATCACCACTCTAAAAAATTCTTTGCAAACAGCTCCAAGGCCATGGACCCTGTGCCTTGATCTTGGAAAGGATACTTGACCTTGAGCTATGATGACAATGATCCATATCAAATTCGGAATATTATCATATCCAGAATAATCGTAGACTATTACTAGTCTGCATGGCGTGGCACGGCGGTGTAGTGGTTAGCACTGTTGTCTCACAGCAAGAAGGTCCTGGGTTCAAGCCCAGTGGCAGACAAGGGCCTTTCTGTGTGGAGTTTGTGTGTTCCCTCTGTATCTGCATGGGTTTCCTCTGCGTGCTCTGGTTTCCCCCAGAGTCCAAAGATATGCAGGTTAGGCTACTTGGTGGCTCTAAATTGACTGTGAATGCTTATTTGTCTCTATGTGTTAGCCCTGTGATGATCTGGTGACTTGTCCAGGGTGTACCCTGCCTCTTGCCCATAGTCAGCTGGGATAGGCTCCAGCTTGCCTGTGACCCTGGACAGGATAAGTGGTAATGGATGGATAGATAGTCTGCATGTAAACATACTGTGTGATGAGAATACAAACTGTTTGTGGCATTTAGCCTAATTTTAGTTATTATAATGGCTAGCCAAGGTGGCACAGTGGTGCAGTGGTTAGCACTGTTGCGTCACAGCAAGAAGGTTCCGGGTTTGAATCTCACAGCTGGCAGGGGCCTTTTTTGTGTGGAGTTTTTAAGTTCTCCCTGTGTCTGTGTGGGTTTCCTCCAGGTGCTCTGGTGTCCTCCCACAGTTCAAAAAACATGCAGATTAGGTAAAAAGACCAGCCACTGGCATTGTACAAGCCAGTGCATACTTAATGCCAGTCCCAAGCCTGGATAGATTGGGGAGGGTTGTGTCAGGAAGGGCATCTGGTGTAAAAACCAATGGCAAATCAAATATTTGGATCCAAATGATCTTCTGTGGCGACCCCTAATGGGAACAGCCAGAAGAAGAAGAGGAAGAAGAAAATTGCTAGCCAAGCTGACTAACAAGAAGGCAAAACTATAACCGTAAGAAGTTATAAAAACGTTGAAAGGTGATTAGTAAACCAACTTGCCACCTAACAAGGTTCAGATAGAAATATTGCGTATTTAGGTATCAAACTTCTTAATTAGCAAATAGCTAAATATCAGCAAAAAAAAAAAGGTAAGTTTGAAAAGCCATGCTAATATTTATGCTAACATTTAGGCTCTCCCTTAAGAAGTGCCAGATGAAATACTATCTTAGTGAGTGAATGAGAAAAAAAATATTAAATATACAGTAGAATCCAGATATTTTTGGTCATTTCATGTTTGGAATAGGCGTCACGGTGGTGTAGTGGTTAGCGCTGTTGCCTCACAGCAAGAAGGTCCGGGTTCGAGACCCGTGGCCAGTGAGGGCCTTTCTGTGCGGAGTTTGCATGTTCTCCCCGTGTCCGCGTGGGTTTCCTCCGGGTGCTCCGGTTTCCCCCACAGTCCAAAGACATGCAGGTTAGGTTAACTGGTGACTCTAAATTGACCGTAGGTGTGAATGTGAGTGTGAATGGTTGTCTGTGTCTATGTGTCAGCCCTGTGATGACCTGGCGACTTGTCCAGGGTGTACCCCGCCTTTCGCCCATAGTCAGCTGGGATAGGCTCCAGCTTGCCTGCAACCCTGTAGAAGGATAAAGCAGCTAGAGATAATGAGATGAGATGAGATGTTTGGAATAAGAAAAATTAATTAAAAAAATTTATGTTAGTCTATTTGAAGATAAGATAAATTGCAAATTGTGCAAAGCTGACTCTAATTAACGTGATGATGCAATCAAGCACCATCACTAACACATCATGAAGGAACATACTGTCCAGTAATAAGGCCAAATGCTTGAGACATAAAGACACATTATAAGCTTTCGAATGTTCTGAGAGTCACATTGTTCTTCTGTCCATGTACAGCTGCAGAAATCAGTTCTGTCTTCCTCATGGCCTCTCTGAAATCTTCTCAGAGTCCATGCTGCTAGGCCTGACGGAGGTACTGAAGGACTTTGCAGCTTGACCACAGTTTCTTTAGCTTGTCCTGCAGCTAGTAAGCAGTTGGCAGTAGATAATACACATGCACAGGCAACTAACCCTGGAGAAATCCTGCAGAAGAACATAGCCACAAGCTCCAGCTACAGAAGTGTGCTCAGCTGAAAAAATCCAATTTGTACCAGATTCAGCCTGCAAAGAAATCCATGAATATCAAGTCCAAATCTCAAACAACAGACTAAAATAACTCTGTCTCAATTTAAGAAACCATGGGAGATCTTTAGGTCTAGTGCTGTGCACATATTGTGAATTGCTTTGCGTGAACATGCTTTCTAGTTCTAGCTTGAATTCTCAATTCTGATTGGTTAGAAAGTGTTAATTTATTTTCCATTAATTTAACAGCAGCTCTGAGAGAAGTAGTAGTAATAATAATAATAATAATAATAATAAGTTCAACTTATAGAGTGCCTTTCTCACACCCAAGGTCGCTTTACAATTAAAAAAAGAAAAGCCCACCAAAAGAGGCTCAGAATGTAATTCCAATGGCATAGCTACCCACAGTCCCACCAAAAGGTGCACGAAGGTATGTCCCACACTGCCTGCACAGCCGCCATGATTCCATGACGCCACCGGGCAACATCGCTCAGAACACCACGCCAAGCACAGAAGCACCGCCGCACAGAGCACTGGACAACCCTGATGTTAAAAAGAGCAACAAGCTCACTGCAGTCCATTGTGAGGAACACAGGCATCACCCATGGCGGACCAAGGCCTGAAGGAAACTGACGCCCAAAACTGGGTCCGGAGCTACACCACAGTTGGTGAACAAAGCATTCAAACAAAGAACATTCAAACAAAGAACAAACATCAAACTATACAAACACAAAAAGAAAAACAAAGAGGAAAAAAATTAAAATCTCCAGTGAGAAGCGGCAGCCAAAATGCGCACAACATACTCTCAACCGGAAACGTAAAAAAAAATGTCACAGGTCATTCGAATACATTGTCATTTCTATGGTAACAAGTCAAGTCAAATCAAAGTCCCTCTCACACCAGAATCTGGTCTTCCCAGGCAGTTTCCTGTCCCAGTACTAACCAACACTTTAGGCGTATGGGTGCAACACCGATCTCCGTTTCAATAGCCCTCAGCCTCTCGTCTATACAGCTAGGGTTACAGTGGGGGGCTAGTCCTCTGGTAACCATGAGAGTTTGACTTCCCTACTCACATCTGCATTGCAGCATGCCTTGCCAGACGGTAGTAGGTACTATTTTTATGGTGGTCTTTAGTATGACCCAACCACAAGTAGAACTTGTGATCTCCCGGTTGAGAGACAGACACGCTAACCACTAGGCCAGTTCGCAGTAACAGATTATACACAGGAATATTTATGGAAGGAGTCTCCAGTGTCAGTGCTTTGGATCAGTGAGAGGCTAGTGATGGTATAGAGACCAAAGGCTGGTATATGTAACTATAAATGAATAAAAAATTATTTAAATATGGTCAGTGTTTGCAAATTGGTGTCTCATCTCATCTCATTATCTCTAGCCGCTTTATCCTGTTCTACAGGGTCGCAGGCAAGCTGGAGCCTATCCCAGCTGACTACGGGCAAAAGGCAGGGTACACCCTGGACAAGTCGCCAGGTCATCACAGGGCCGACACATAGACACAGACAACCATTCACACCTACGGTCAATTTAGAGTCACCAGTTAACCTAACCTGCATGTCTTTGGACTGTGGGGGAAACCGGAGCACCCGGAGGAAACCCACGCGGACACGGGGAGAACATGCAAACTCCACACAGAAAGGCCCTCGCCGGCCACGGGGCTCGAACGCGGACCTTCTTGCTGTGAGGCCACAGCGCTAACCACTACACCACCATGCCACTGCAAATTGGTGTTGTATAAGAAAAATAAAACACTTTGAGGCTCAACAATAATCAACTTTTGACAGCCAAAGGTGCCGGTTTGTTCTTTGTCAACCCTTATTAACCCTGTCAGCATTGTTTTGGGAGAAATCCAGTATGTGGCAAGGTTTAGAGGGCTAACAATGGGAAAGCCATGGTGTGATAGTTAGAGAAGCAGCTATGGGACCAAAAGGTCACCAGATCGGTTCCTTAGACCAGTAGGAATGACTGAAGTGCCCTTGAGCAGGGCACCAAACCCCCAACTGCTCCCCAGGCTGCTCTGGGTATGTTGTACATCGCTCTGGATAAGAGCGTCTACTAAATGCCTGTAATGTAATGTAACTTTGGAGTCTGCTTCATCACACCACTCTGCTGTTGATTATTTTCCTACAACATCATTCTGTCAAGAGTTTTATTCCTGACATGGTGGACTTGCTGGTTTTATTCTCCATTTTACAAAGACACAACGAGACACTGGGACCTCTTGGATGTTTCTCTGTCTGATTTTGCAGCATAGCAACTATGATAAGGAACCGGTCTGGACATTTTTGTTTTGCTACTCAGGACCATATGATGATCAAAAACAGCCGATATTTTTTCATACTCCACCTCTAAGCCAGTTCCATCTTCTGATTCATCACTCAGGATGAAGATATCTGGCTCTTTTTTCTCTGAAAGGCCATCTGAGGATTCGCTTTCAGCAGACATCCTGATAACCTTTTCCATGATGTGGTGCTCTGGACGTCTTTCCTCTCACACCAGGACATTAAACATGCTGGAGCCTGCAATCCAAACACCTCACAGGAACCAGTGTAATGAAGGATACATGGTCACAGTGGTTTTCAATATTTTTGATATTTTGTTTTTGGGGTCTCAGCTTCATCTTATATTGTCAAGCGCAATGTACTTGTGGTGGGAGCAGTGCACAGCGGTTGCAAGGTTTCTGTTATTTTCTTGAATGATGATATTTATTAGGAAATGGTTGGGTGTTTTGAGATATAAAACCATGCACAAGAACGGCTGCGATATCTTTGAGGGAAAAAAAGCATGGGAAGAACCTCTTGATGGCATAATGACATATTAAAATTGTTAATTTCATCAATCAAATCATAAAATGTATACAGATTAATCGTGACACAGACAAAACGAGCTAAGTACCTCACATTAGCGAGCTCACAACTAACAGCTAACATAATAATACAACCCCGATTCCAAAAAAAGTTGGGACAAAGTACAAATTGTAAATAAAAACGGAATGCAATGATGTGGAAGTTTCAAAATTCCATATTTTATTCAGAATAGAACATAGATGACATATCAAATGTTTAAACTGAGAAAATGTATCATTTAAAGAGAAAAATTAGGTGATTTTAAATTTCATGACAACAACACATCTCAAAAAAGTTGGGACAAGGCCATGTTTACCACTGTGAGACATCCCCTTTTCTCTTTACAACAGTCTGTAAACGTCTGGGGACTGAGGAGACAAGTTGCTCAAGTTTAGGGATAGGAATGTTAACCCATTCTTGTCTAATGTAGGATTCTAGTTGCTCAACTGTCTTAGGTCTTTTTTGTCGTATCTTCCGTTTTATGATGCGCCAAATGTTTTCTATGGGTGAAAGATCTGGACTGCAGGCTGGCCAGTTCAGTACCCGGACCCTTCTTCTACACAGCCATGATGCTGTAATTGATGCAGTATGTGGTTTGGCATTGTCATGTTGGAAAATGCAAGGTCTTCCCTGAAAGAGACGTCATCTGGATGGGAGCATATGTTGCTCTAGAACCTGGATATACCTTTCAGCATTGATGGTGTCTTTCCAGATGTGTAAGCTGCCCATGCCACATGCACTAATGCAACCCCATACCATCAGAGATGCAGGCTTCTGAACTGAGCGCTGATAACAACTTGGGTCGTCCTTCTCCTCTTTAGTCCGAATGACACGGCGTCCTTGATTTCCATAAAGAACTTCAAATTTTGATTCATCTGACCACAGAACAGTTTTCCACTTTGCCACAGTCCATTTTAAATGATCCTTGCCCCAGAGAAGATGTCTGCGCTTCTGGATCATGTTTAGATACGGCTTCTTCTTTGAACTATAGAGTTTTAGCTGGCAACGGCGGATGGCACGGTGAATTGTGTTCACAGATAATGTTCTCTGGAAATATTCCTGAGCCCATTTTGTGATTTCCAATACAGAAGCATGCCTGTATGTGATGCAGTGCCGTCTAAGGGCCCGAAGATCACGGGCACCCAGTATGGTTTTCCGGCCTTGACCCTTACGCACAGAGATTCTTCCAGATTCTCTTAATCTTTTGATGATATTATGCACTGTAGATGATGATATGTTCAAACTCTTTGCAATTTTACACTGTCGAACTCCTTTCTGATATTGCTCCACTATTTGTCGGCGCAGAATTAGGGGGATTGGTGATCCTCTTCCCATCTTTACTTCTGAGAGCCGCTGCCACTCCAAGATGCTCTTTTTATACCCAGTCATGTTAGTGACCTATCGCCAATTGACCTAATGAGTTGCAATTTGGTCCTCCAGCTGTTCCTTTTTTGTACCTTTAACTTTTCCAGCCTCTTATTGCCCCTGTCCCAACTTTTTTGAGATGTGTTGCTGTCATGAAATTTCAAATGAGCCAATATTTAGCATGAAATTTCAAAATGTCTCACTTTCTACATTTGATATGTTGTCTATGTTCTATTGTGAATACAATATCAGTTTTTGAGATTTGTAAATTATTGCATTCCATTTTTATTTACAATTTGTACTTTGTCCCAACTTTTTTGGAATCGGGGTTGTAATAATAATAATTTTTATTTGTAACACACATGCTAACATTAAATTGATATCTACCAGTACTATGTAAAGATTAGTGATTAACGTTAACACTGTTCTTTATCTTCAACCAATGTTGTAGTCGAGTCACTAAACCTCGAGTCTGAGTCCAGTCTCAAGTTCCCAGTGTTCAAGTCTGAGTCAAGTCCAAGTCATTAAAGAAAATTTTGAGTCAAGTCCACTGTTGATCTGAGTCAAGTCCGAGAACAAGACTCCACTTGCACCTTTTGACGGTGGATGTTGTTGCCTTTATGTGAAAGCGTCTCTGCTACTGTGTTGGACTAACGTTCCTGCTCGACTGCCCCATTTTAGTTAATAGGCTACAGATAAAAAGCTTCTTCATCCCTCAGCAAGCCCCGCCCACTATCAACAGGGCAAGTAACATGAGAGAGGGTTAACACTAGCTAGTTCATCGCTCAGCAAGCCCCGCCAACTATCAATATAGCGTGTCGCTTCCTTCTCTGGGTGGAGTCTTACCAAATGACGATTGAAGTTCGAGGTTGTTCCCATCGTCTCCTCGATAGTTCTTCTACATATGGAACACATAGCAGTGCATTTTTTCCCACTGCACGAGAAGTCTGTATAAGCAAAGCGGACATTCCTAGGGGCGTTCTCTCCAGGCATTTTAGCGCCATTAATGGTAGTTTGTTCCTCAACATGACGTATGAACAGGCGAATGTGCATTCTCTTGCACAAAATTAGTATAAAAATTAATGTAGATATAAATACCTTATGCCAAATTATTATGGCATGTGACAAAAAATCCGAGTCCTCATCTCTAATTTCCGAGTCCGAATGCAGTTAATGCACGAGTCCGAGTCCAAGTCATCAGTAAGTCCAAGTCAAGTCACGAGTTCTTAAAATTAGGGCACGAGTCCTGGACTCGAGTACTACAAGCATGCTTCAACATTCTCTGTTTACTGGATAATATGGCTAATTTTAGCAGCATTATCCGACATGGCAGTAGAGTTCTACTGGGAAGTAATCAGTGTGTTATATAACTATTATTTCGAACCTCATTTCATGAAAAGGGTGCATTGCTTAAAAGGACTGTCCCTTGTTTTTTTATCTTTCTTGTTTTTTGTCTTCGCTTGAAGCAATGGGATCATTTAAAAGAGTTAGCATTTCAAGGACAAAACCAGAACAAGTAAAGGAGGCTTTAAATATCATGAAGGTCTATATTATTTTTGTACTTCATTCTAGGAAACTAAAAGGTCACATCAGGCAGAATGTTTCTGCATACAGCTCTCGTATTTCATTCCTCATCCTCATTACACTGGATATAGCTTTGTCTTTTTTGATGTAACGTCCTCACAAAAGGCACATAATCAGCCACCATAGCGCACACAACACTATTTACCTTTGTACATCAAACTGAGACAAAATACAAAACACACACAGCCAAAAACTGAGTATGAAAATCAGTAATTGACTTCAGCCCTATTCAGATTGGGTTCGTGTGACATACAGAGGTGGAATAATGCAATTATTACCGGAGTATCTCTGGGGTTTTCATCATGTCAGAATTTTTTACACAGTGTAAATGGAGGAGTCTGGAAAGAAATTTTTCCCCTCGATAAAATAATCAGTTTTATGAGATTCTGTATGTTTTCAGCTTTTTATTCAGTATAAAGACAATCCAGAATGTACTCTTTTACAGCCGAAACCAAAACGAGCTTAAAACACAGAAAAGTAAAATATGGACGATGTTTAAAATGACTTATCAGAGAAGCTGGAGATTTTATTTAAGATACTGAGTTCCAAGCTCAGGTACTGCATACATATGTACATACATACATGTTATAGTCATGCGACCTACAGTCTTGTGAAGACTCATAAATAATCATTATAACACAAAAATATTACTGAACAGACAACTTTTCCAATCCAAATAGTACATATAATAAACACAAAAGCAATAACAAATGGTACTATACAGTGGTGCTTGAAAGTTTGTGAACCCTTTAGAATTGTCTCTATTTCTGCATAAATATGGCCTAAAACAACATCAGATTTTCACACAAGTCCTAAAAGTAGATAAAGAGAACGTAGTTAAACAAATGAGGCAAAAATATTATACTTGGTCATTTATTTATTGAGGAAAATAATCCAATATTGCGTATCTGTGAGTGGCAAAAGTATGTGAACCTCTAGGATTAGCAGTTAATTTGAAGGTGAAATTAGAGTCAGGTGTTTTCAATCAATGGGATGACAATCAGGTGTGAGTGGGCACCCTGTTTTATTTAAAGAACAGGGATCTATCAAAGTCTGATCTTCACAACACATGTTTGTGGAAGTGTATCATGGCATGAACAAAGGAGATTTCTGAGGACCTCAGAAAAAGCGTTGTTGATGCTCATCAGGCTGGAAAAGGTTACAAAACCATCTCTAAAGAGTTTGGACTCCACCAATCCACAATCAGACAGATTGTCTACAAATGGAGGAAATTCAAGACCATTGTTACCCTCCCCAGGAGTGGTCGACCAACAAAGATCACTCCAAAAGCAAGGTGTGTAATAGTCGGTGAGGTCACAAAGGACCCCAGGGTAACTTCTAAGCAACTGAAGGCCTCTCTCACATTGGCTAATGTTAATGTTCATGAGTCCACCATCAGGAGAACACTGAACAACAATGGTGTGCATGGCAGGGTTGCAAGGAGAAAGCCACTGCTCTCCAAAAAGAACATTGCTGCTCATCTGCAGTTTGCTAAAGATCACATGGACAAGCCAGAAGGCTATTGGAAAAATGTTTTGTGGACGGATGAGACCAAAACAGAACTTTTTGGTTTAAATGAGAAGCATTATGTTTGGAGAAAGGAAAACACTGCATTCCAGCATAAGAACCTTATCCCATCTGTGAAACATGGTGGTGGTAGTATCATGGTTTCAGCCTGTTTTGCTGCATCTGGGCCAGGACGGCTTGCCATCATTGATGGAACAATGAATTCTGAATTATACCAGCGAATTCTAAAGGAAAATGTCAGGACATCTGTCCATGAACTGAATCTCAAGAGAAGGTGGGTCATGCAGCAAGACAACGACCCTAAGCACACAAGTCGTTCTACCAAAGAATGGTTAAAGAAGAATAAAGTTAATGTTTTGTAATGGCCAAGTCAAAGTTCTGACCTTAATCCAATTGAAATGTTGTGGAAGGACCTGAAGCGAGCAGTTCATGTGAGGAAACTCACCAACATCCCAGAGTTGAAGCTGTTCTGTATGGAGGAACGGGCTAAAATTCCTCCAAGCCGGTGTGCAGGACTGATCAACAGTTACCGCAAACGTTTAGTTGCAGTTATTGCTGCACAAAGGGGTCACACCAGATACTGAAAGCAAAGGTTCACATACTTTTGCCACTTACAGTTATTTAATATTGGATCATTTTCCTCAATAAATAAATGATCAAGTATAATATTTTTGTCTCATTTGTTTAACTGAGTTCTCTTTATCTACTTTTAGGACTTGTGTGAAAATCTGATGATGTTTTAGGTCATATTTATGCAGAAATATAGAAAATTCTAAAGGGTTCACAAACATTCAAGCACCATTGCAATATAATTATAGCAGAGATCCATACTGAAGAGAATATGGTAATGCATTGACCTGATTTTTGATGGCTTTGACCGTACGATGTCCGTACGTACGAACGTGTACCACCACAGGGAACCCAATCATAAGTGAGCAACATATCTCATAAACACTTGACCACTGGACAACAAAATTTGTATCTTTATTTACACAAGCTAGATGGGTTTTTATCCAGCACTTATTTTTAATTTGTTTTTTAAAAAATAACATGGGATTATTTACCAACACATTTTACAGAAAATATTCACGACAGTTTCTCATAAAACGAGTTAAAACAGTTTTATTTGATCTAAGTGAAATAATATTGGCTGGCATTGAGTGGTATATCAGATATATTCCATTCAGCTAGCATGATACTGAATGAGTCAAAGACGAGTAGCTGAACGAAATATATCTGATATACCATGAAAAAAGCCAGCCAATATACTACTCCTCCTCCTACTACTACTACTACTACTACTACTAATCATTATTATTATTATTATACACTCTTCATCTCAGCATTCTCAAAGTCCAATGCAAGCTTAACCGTATGTCGGCGCCATCAGCGTGGCAGTGAAGTCACCTTCCAGCCAGTGTGATGTTCATCAGTAGTGTTACCAAATGCTAATAAACCGGCCAAGCCAGTGCTATCGAGAGCAAGTAGCACAGGCTAACGACCGAGAAACTAAGATTTCTGTCTCCAGACTCTTCTTCCACGCCTCACGCTTGCTACAGTATTTTTCACTCAGACTTAAAGGAGATACGCCGAGCCTTTATTTTTAAATAAATTTCTGAGTGGATAGTATCTCCATCCTTGACTCTTGTATGCTGCATAAATGGGAATTTTAAAAAATATATATTTTTGAGAGTTAAAATCGACCGCAAAGTTGGCGTTTTTGATGTAACGTCCTCACAAAAGGCACATAATCAGCCAAATGCTTCTGTGCATGCGCAGCAGAAAAGTTTTGTCATTGGATATTCCCATCAGCTCTGACGTGTAACGTCATGTTGTCTTGACAGCCATGCAATATTGTAAACCACATTCAATGCTCATTCTCCATTGGGTAGAGTGATGTAACACACGCAGGATAAGAGATATGCAAACAATATTGCATGCTATCGAACCAAATGAATGAAGCCCGCTAGAAGGGAATAGAACACGTTTTTATTCCATCAAAAACGTGTCCTGTGTGTATAATAATTACCGATATTTCACTCCGATGACGTCACTCCCAGTGTTTTCCCGCTGATTGGATGTGCATTGTCAAAATGGTGAACCAGTTCAAGATTAAAATTCTTTTGATTCATTTGCGTATTTTTTTTTTGTGTGTGGATGTGTCCATATAATATAAAGAACATTACACTGTGGTGCAAAGATATGAAGTTTATCTTCTCGTGTTGAAAAATATATCACTCATTTGCTTCGCTCACTCATGATATATACATTCACCACTCGAAGATAAATTTCATATTTTTGCTTGACTGTGTAATATCCTCAATATATTATACAGCATCAATGAAATGCCATTCGAGATTCAGCTGCAAAATCTCTAATTAAAGGAAAAAAAACCCTGAAACCCTGTTCGATCTAGTATTAACATGAAGTCCAGCAGAGACAAGACGATTGAAACTGCTGGTGGATTCAAGTAGATGTTTTATTCAAGAAGCCCAATTTGAGTGGGTGGATTATTGGAGAAAAAGTCAATATGATACTATCAAGAAGTGAGTCACTGTAAAATTGAACTGTACTCTTTGAATGATAAAGGCCCCAGGTTAAATGGGCTTCCATTTTTTTCACACTGTAAGAGAAAAGAGTCTGCAAAAAAAAAAAACCTGCTGTGCAGCATGAATTATTTCAGGCATGTTTCTCAATATCACAATGCAAAAATAAAAAATAAAATAAAGCGCTACTGCATATACTGTATCATCCAAAGAGCAATGGCAGAAATAAGGTTTTTCTTAAGAGTCCAATTTTCCAGGCAGTCAATACACAAAGATGGTACAGAACACAGTAAACTTGCGATTATTGGAGCACACAAGACTAAGTTATTCTCTTCAGAGTCAGTGACTTAAGTTCTAAAGATTCATCAATATTTACACATTGAAAGTTACTTGTAATCAGACTCGGGTTACGTGCATGCTAAAGTAAGTCAGGTTTATAATAATAATAATAATAATAATACTCAGAACAGTGGTGTAGTGGTTAGCACTGTCACCTCACAGCAAGAAGGTTCTGGGTTCGAGCCCAGCAGCTGGCGAGGGTCTTTCTGTGTGGAGTTTGCATGTTCTCCCCGTGGGTTTCCTCTGGGTGCTCCGGTTTCCCCGACAGTCCAAAGACATGCAGGTTAGGCTAATTGGTGGCTCTAAATTGACCGTAGGTGTGAATGTGAGTGTGAACGGTTGTTTGTCTCTATGTGCCAGCCCTGTGATGACCTGACGACTTGTCCAGGGTGTACCCCGCCTCTCACCCATAGTCAGCTGGGATAGGCTCCAGCTTGCCCGCGACCCTGTACAGGGTAAGCGGCTACAGATAATGGATGGATGGATGGATGGAAGGCCTTGTGTGTGAGGCAGCATCAACACTCCCAGCTTTTTTCACACAAATTTATTCAGCAGTATGACTGAATTCTCAAACCTGATTGGTCAGAATGTGTTGCATGGGATAAGCGGCTACAAAGAATGAATGAATGAATGAATGAACCCTTTATTGTCACTAGTCACAAGTACCAGCGAAATTGACCATCAACCCGTCCTTACATATACCAGTCCCCCCAGGATTTCGCGGGCCTTTTTTGTGATTGTTGCGGGCTAAAATGTCTGATGTTGCGGGGGTTTTTGCAAAAAATTTGCGATGAAAGTTGCGGTGTTTTTTAGGTTTTTGTTGCAATTACATTGCGGGAGGAAGTGAAAGTTGTGAGAAATTGTTGCAATTTTCTCTTTTTGTGATTAAAATTGAGTGATATGTTAAATATTAAGTTATTACTGAAAAACTATTGACTAAAAAAACCAAGACACTGAGAAATGGTCCTATAAACATCTTTACCAATATAAAAGATTACCACGACTACAAAAATGCAGAAAAATAGGCTTTACTCATCCAAATGCACCTGTTGGTTCAAAAGTTAAAGTGCAGAGAACCTCACAGCACAACATGAAGTTACCTTAAAATATAATATAAATGCCTCAGCTTTCATGTAAGAAAAAAAAAACTATTAATACTAGTACTGTGTGCAGGCAGTCTCTCCTGAAGACTAAATTAAACAATAATTATAAACTAATAAAATAAATGGTTCAGGCTTCATAGAAGAAAAAAAACAATTTGAACAGAATCTCACAGTATGATGCTGAAGCTGCCTAAACAATGGAAAATAAAATACCATTTTGGCAAAAATGTTGGCATCCATTAATTTCTTGTATTAAGTAAAAAAATAATGTAAAGTGCACACAGTCCTTCACTGTAAACATAACGCACTTTCAGTAACAGAATTTAAGCCTACATAAACACTGACTCGCACATGCTGCTTCTCTTGAACGTATACACGGAAGTAAGGCGGAAGGTAGTCTGTCGACATCACCTCAAGACGACGCCAACGATTGGTCAAATTTGCGGGAAAGTTGCAGTGATTGGATATAATTGCAACACCGCCTTGAATATGCGGGGATTGGTTGAATTTGCATTGAAGTTGCAAATCACAACATCGTGAAATCCTGGAGGGTCTGATATACACAGACATACAATTGACAGAGGGGGAGTAGACAGGACAGGAAGACAGGGATGAAAAGAAAAAATACAGAGTAACATGAGGAGAGGGGAGGAGAAAAAAGCAACCCCCGCACTATGCTCCTGTGAGGAGTACAGTGTGGGAACATTAAAAAAACACCTCAGCACATAAGCACAAAATAACACAAGTACATTTCACAACATGAAAACTCGGGACTTGGGGGGTGGAGGGGGAGGGGTGGAGGTAACGCAGCCCAAGCAAGCAGCTGTCCGTTCCTGCAGCCATGATGGCGCTGGTCGCGCACCCACTTGACACACTGGGGGTAAAAGCGGCGACCGCGGGAAGTGGGGGAAGGAATGCGAGAGCGTCCCACTGCAGTGATCTTCAGGGGGAGTTATTGTTCCAGCAACGGCCTTGGCCGAGGCCAGTGCTGTCTGAGGGAGGCGAAAGCAGATAATATTGGGATTGTTTGGTCTTGGGGTGAGTAGACGCATTCTTTTACACGACTACTCTGTTTGTCCATTCTGGTCTCCGAATCAATCCATTTCCTTTGCAAAGCCAAAAGCTTCTCCATGATGTTATCCATGTTGCGGTTCAAGTTCTGAATAGCCACAGTCTAAGTGCCGACAGCTCTGCCCACCGCTTCAATCATGTCGGGCAGCTTTATGGGGCTTTGGACAGCTGTCACCATTTCCTGATTTCCTCAGTAAACCAGGGCAGTGCCTAATCCAATCAGCAAAAGACCTGTAATCATGGTTCCAAATAGGTAGATGTCTTCAATGTCCTCCACAGAAAGAATCGCCAGGCACACGACCCGCCACTTCTCCCACGCGTCCATCGTGTAGCTAGCTGCGAACGTTCCGGCAGGACAGGCCAGTTCCCCCGAACCCAGGCTTCTTGTCAAGAAAATTGTGTCCATTTCGTTGAGAGACCAGTTTATCCATTCCATGATTTTTTAGTTTGGAGAGCAGTGCGGAGAGAGTCTCTCAAAAGTATAGACAGTAGACAGACGAGACGAGACAAGAGGAGCATAAGCAGGGACGATAAGGGAGAGGAGAGCAGAGAAATGCGACCCCCTTCCGTGAGAGCACGGAGAGAAAAGAATGGATACATTGTATTTATATCAATCTTTACATACAGAGACTGCAGCTCAAAGTGCTTTATATAAAAAGATGAGACAAAAAAAATCAAGTGGACATCATGATAAAATCTTTCAAAGACAACACTGACCAAATGGAAAGGAAAGGAAAGGAAAGAAAAAAGTCATTATTACAGTGAAAAATAAAAATGAAAAGAAGATAAAATTGTATCGAAACAACTAGCTGTATGCTAAGTTAAAAAGGAATGTTTTAGCTGATGTTTAAAGATATTTACCGAGTCCGCCTCGCCTCCCTGATACTTTTTTTGGTAAAGTATAACACAATTTGGGTGCATTGTGGACAAACTGGCTGCTTCTGCGATTTTGAAACTTAGCAAACAAATGTACAACAGTCTCAATTAAACATGAGATATGGACAATTGAATTTACTGCCAGTCACGCAGCATCTGTGAGCTCATGTATGTGGAAGAGGGTAGATAGCATTTTCCTCCGAGAATGCTGTTACACCGGATGAAAAGATATGATGATTGGTAAAACACATCCTGGAGGAAGGACATGTCATCAATCCTAACTATGAAGCAGCTTTGAAAGTGGATGTTTTTTTTTCTTTTCTTTTCTAAAACGTGATTGTTTTTTCACAAGTGACACTGACAGCGGGCGGCACGGTGGTGTAGTGGTTAGCGCTGTCGCCTCACAGCAAGAAGGTCCTGGGTTCGAGCCCCGGGGCCGGCGAGGGCCTTTCTGTGTGGAGTTTGCATGTTCTCCCCGTGTCCGCGTGGGTTTCCTCCGGGTGCTCCGGTTTCCCCCACAGTCCAAAGACATGCAGGTTAGGTTAACTGGTGACTCTAAATTGACCGTAGGTGTGAATGTGAGTGTGAATGGTTGTCTGTGTCTATGTGTCAGCCCTGTGATGACCTGGCGACTTGTCCAGGGTGTACCCCGCCTTTCGCCCGTAGTCAGCTGGGATAGGCTCCAGCTTGCCTGCGACCCTGTAGAAGGATAAAGCGGCTACAGATAATGAGATGAGATGAGATGAGACACTGACAGCCTATCAGTAATAACTAGGGTCACGTCTCAGACTGTATAACATCAAGATCAGTGATTTCTCCGCAGCATTATTTAACAAGATTTGTTGATGGCAGAATGGAAGGAGGCAGTTCTTCTGGGGAATGCACACGCCCATGGCTATAGCTAAACAAAATGTAGCACAACTTTATTCATCACACACTTGTGAAATTCCTCTCTGCATTTAACCCATCTGAAGCAGTGAACACACACATGCACAATGAGCACACACACATACCCAGAGAAGTGGGCAGCCTACATGCTAACAGCGCCCGGGAGCAGTTGGGAGTTAGGTGCCTCGCTCAAGGGCACCTCAGCCCAAGGCCGTCCCATATTAACCTAACTGCATGTCTTTGAACTGTGGGGGAAACCAGAGCACCCGGAGGAAACCCACGCAGACACGGGGGAGAACATGCAAACTCCACACAGAAAGGCCCCCACCAGCTGCTGGGCTCGAACCCAGAACCTTCTTGCTGTGAGGCAACCATGCTACACCACCATGCCACCCTTGAACACATGTCTCAGTTTTCTGAAAGGAATAAAGAGTTGTTTCATTTTAAATGTTTGCCTAAAACGGAGCACATCATAACCTACAAAAACTTGCTGTCCGACCTGCGGAAGCATATTGAAGTCTGTAAAAGTTTTATTCCAAGAGAAAGCTTGCAGTGAAGTTATCTGTGCTTTTAGAGCTAGCAATAACGTTCAATAGCTGTGCAGTCTGGTTACTCAAATGAATTTATATGGATTTGCCCACCAAGTTGCCATAGCCTTGTCCATGGCTAAAGATAACACATGGCTAGTTAACTTGGACACCATTAGTTAGCATGTAAAAACGGAGTTACGCTAACATGAATAATGTTAACTTATCTGAAGTCCTTTCAGAAATGTTTTAGCATAATCTTGCCAAATAAACAAAATGTAGAAATTATTTTCTAGTAACGTTAGCTATCCAATATGATTTCGAGTTTGAAAAGATTTTGCTAGCATGTCAGGTGGAGCGTTACTGACTAGCTAGCTTAACAATAAACCACCATGATGGCAAAGGCAGATTCATATGTACATGAATACATACACTTGCACACACGTGCACGTGAGACCTGTGAGATGGACAGTATTGTACTAGTTAGTCACAACAAATTGCTGGAATTTTTTGTTTTGATGTCAGATGATAGTTTTGCACTTTTTATTGTCTTGCTTAAAGCAGTGTTGCTGTTGGGCAGTTATTCAGCTCAAGGTGTGGACCTGGGCTTTAATCAGGCTGGAGTGTCATTTTTATTCTCTGAGCAAGCTGTATTTACAGCTATTCCACTGTCTTAATGATTAACATAGACATACATGCATGCACAAACTGCCAGAGCTGGGTCAGAACACTACCATGCTGCTTTGTGGGGGTGGAGAGGCGTGTAACAATAAAAAAAAAAGAAAAGAACAATGGCTCTTTTTCAGTTCAGTCGTGTTTCATTTTGTAACATTCTACCAGATGTTTATTCTACAGGTTCTACAAGTTCAGTAAATCCAGTCACTTGCTTAAGAGGCATTAGGTTTTGTAAGCGTTGTGGCAATAATACAACAATGCATTGACAAAAAATGTACTTTTAATACTTAAGTATTTTTAAAAGCAAATACTTCAGTACTTTAACTTAAGTAAAAAAAAAATGACTGTACAACTGTCACTTGTATTGGAGTAACATTTGACCAGTGGGATCTGTACTTTGACTTAAGTCATGAAGTTGGGTACTTTGTCCACCTCTGCCATTCCTACAGTGAAGCATGGTGGTGGCAGCATCATGCTGTGGGGACAGGAAAGCTGGTCAGGACTGAAGGAAAGATGGATGGCACTAAATCCAGGGCAATTCTGGAGGAAAACCTGTTTGAGTCAAGCAGAGGTTTGAGACTGGGATGAAGGTTCACATTCCAGCAGGACAAACATACTGCTAAAGCTACACTGGAGTGGTTTAAAGGGAAACATTTAAATGTCTTGGAATGGCCTAATCAAAGCCCAGACCTCAATCCAATTGAGAATCTGTGGCATAACTTGAAGATTGCTGTACACCAACGCAACCCGTCTAACTTGAAAGAGTTGGAGCAGTTTTGCCTTGAGGAATGGGCAAAAATCCCAGTGGCTAGATGTGCTAAGCTAATAGAGACATACCCCAAGAGACTTGCAGCTGTAATTGCGGCAAAAGGTGGTTCTACAAAGTATTGACTTTTCGGAGGAGTGAATACCTATGCACACTCCAGATTTCTGTTTTTTTTTTTCATCTTAATTACTGTTTGTGTCACAATAAAACAACAAATTGCACCTTTAAAATGGTCGGCATGTTGTGTAAATCAAATGGTGCTCACCCTTCAAAAATCCATTTTAATTCCAGCTTGTAATGCGACAAAACAGGACAAACACCAAGGGGGATGAATACTTTTCAGATTAAAAAAGAAAACGTAATGAGGTTTATGGGCTTCCATTCAAATTAGGCAAATTACACTAATTTGCAAACAAAGATAAACTAAAGGCATGTAAATGAGACAAAGACAAATTCCACCTTAGGTAGTGCACAGGCGGCACGGTGGTGTAGTGGTTAGTGCTGTCGCCTCACAGCACGAAGGTCCAGGGTTTGAGCCCCGTGGCTGACGAGGGCCTTTCTGTGCGGAGTTTGCATGTTCTCCCCGTGTCCGCGTGGGTTTCCTCCGGGTGCTCCGGTTTCCCCCACATTCCAAAGACATGCAGGTTAGGTTAACTGGTGACTCTAAATTGACCGTAGGTGTGAATGTGAGCGTGAATGGTTGTCTGTGTCTATGTGTCAGCCCTGTGATGACCTGGCGACTTGTCCAGGGTGTACCCCGCCTTTCGCCCGTAGTCGGCTGGGATAGGCTCCAGCTTGCCTGCGACCCTGTAGAACAGGATAAAGCGGCTAGAGATAATGAGATGAGATGAGGTAGTGCACACAAGGTTTTAATACCAGTGTGTACAATTTCAGTATTAATACCAGGCTGTAAAGACATGGCTGGTCAGGATACGATGGTTTGTGTTTGTGTCTCTTTGTGAGCATTGCTCTTTCTGCTTGTGAACTGGTAAGACAATTAAACTCGGCTGCAGTCAGAACCTGATGAAGCGATGCCTCCAAAACCCACAGACAGAGCTGATAGTTCTGTACACATTCTGTCAAAACCACTTGACATTCCAGCTCTCGGTGAGCTAGAGTTACGATTGTGAACTATGAGAGTAGGAAAGACTGTCAGTTCGCATCCCTCGTGGCATACAATGTGAGGCTGAATCTATTTTGTGCATCCGTTCTGCTCCGATGACAATGGCAATTCTTCAAGCTCAACTTGAATGTCATGGCTTCTAGCAGGGAAGCAGAGATTCATTGCGCTAGCAGGTAAACAAACACGAGCCAAACGATGCTTAAAATGCCAGGTGGCATCAAGACAGAAAACACTTTTGTAAAACCTTTGCCTGCCATCTGGAACCGACTCTGCCTGCAATTTCAGTCATGGCTAAGCCAACTTCTGTTATTCCAAAGTGAACTGACTGCATATAATTTCACAGCTGACACTGAAGATAACACTGTGCTGTCACACTAAACTCTGCTGGGGACTCAGGAGATTAACGCACCGCTTCATCTACACGTACAGTACACGCTGCATTTATTCAAATGCTCGAAATGCCGAAAATTCCACTTCAAGGCCTATTGTGAGAAAGTTAAAGGAAAAATCCGAGCTGAAACATAATAATTGTGTTCAGAATGCAATGTCTGTGATGTGCTTCGCAATTCTGGTGCTGTATTTTTGCAGTTCTAGTCGTCTTCGTTGACATCATGGGGGATATTGTTATCACTAGCACAGTTACACTGGTGTTTCGTATGAGACAAACAAAAACAGCAAATCAGTGAGGTTAATTTTTGGTTTTGTTTATTGTTAATGCTCCAAAAAGCTCAAACTCCAGCATTATTTTACAGCAACGTCATGTACACCGATCAGCAATAGCATTACGACTACTGACAGGTGACATGAATAACATTTGATTATCTAATTACACAAAGGTGTCAGCATCAACTTTTTCAGCAGTTTCCATCACATCTTTGATAACAACACTCACCTTAGGTTTGAAGAATTGTGCCAGAGGCATGGTATCGGTGGAGATCAGTTTTTTACGATGCATACAAATAAAAATGCACTAAAAACAAAAATCAATATTGTTTTTAATCATCTCCAGAGGTGGACAAAGTACCCAACTTCATTACTTAAGTCAAAATACAGATCCCACTGTTCAAATGTGACTCCAATACAAGTGAAAGTCGTCCAGTCAAATTTTTACTTAAGTTAAAGTACTGAAGTACTTGCTTTTAAAAATACTTAAGTATCTCATCTCATCTCATCTCATCTCATTATCTCTAGCCGCTTTATCCTTCTACAGGGTCGCAGGCAAGCTGGAGCCTATCCCAGCTGACTACGGGCGAAAGGCGGGGTACACCCTGGACAAGTCGCCAGGTCATCACAGGGCTGACACATAGACACAGACAACCATTCACACTCACATTCACACCTACGGTCAATTTAGAGTCACCAGTTAACCTAACCTGCATGTCTTTGGACTGTGGGGGAAACCGGAGCACCCGGAGGAAACCCACGCGGACACGGGGAGAACATGCAAACTCCGCATAGAAAGGCCCTCGCCGGCCCCGGGGCTCGAATCCAGGACCTTCTTGCTGTGAGGTGACAGCGCTAACCACTACACCACCGTGCCGCCCTACTTAAATATTAAAAGTAAATTTTCTGCCAATGCATCATTGTATTATTGCCACAGCGCTTACAAAACCTAACACCATTACCAAAGACAGAAATGTGAATTCACAAAATGAACGCATGCTGTGCCATCATGCTGGTTTAACATTAAGCTAGCTAGTCAGTGAAGCTCCACTTAACATGCTAGCAAACTCTTTTCAAACTTGAAATCATATTGGGTAGCTAACGCTACTAGAAAAAAAAAGATTTCTACATTCTGTTTATTTGGCAAGATTATGCAAAAACATTTCTGAAAGCACTTCAGATAAGTTAACGTTATTCATGCTAGCATAACTCTGTTTTTACATGCTAATTAACAGCGTCCAAGTTAACTAGCTATGTGTTAATGTTAGCCGTGGACAAGGCTATGGCAACTTGGCGGGCAAATCCATAGAAAGTCATTTGACTTACCAGACTGCATAGCTATTGCAATGTTATCGCTAGCTCTAAAAGCACAGACAACTTCATTGCAAGCTTTCTCTTGGAATAAAACATTTATACACCTTAATGCTTCCGCAGGTTGGATGTCGAGTTTTTGTAGGCCGTGATGTGGTTCATTTTAGGCAAACAATTAAAACAAAATGAACCTTTAATCCTTTCAGAAAACTGAAACATGAGTTCTCGGTATGGCCATGGGTGCGTGCATTCCCCAGAAGAACTGCCTCCTTCCATTCTGCCATCAACTGATCATGTTTAAATAATGCTGCTGAGAAATCATTGATTTTATACAGTCTATGAATGTTACGTGACCTTAGTGATTACTGATAGGCTGTCTCAGTGTCATCTGTGAAAAAACAATAACGAGAAAGGAATAGAAAGGAAAAGGAAAAAGCATCCACTTTCTAAGCCACTTCATCGTAACAAGTAATGAGGACCTTGATAGAAATGTAGTGGAGTGAAAAGTACAATATTTGTCTTTCAAATGTAGTGAAGATAAAGTCGTAAGTAAAAGAAAAACACTCAAGTAAAGTGCAGATACTCAAAAAGTGTACTTAAGTACATTACTCAAGTAAATGTACTTCGTTACTGTCCACCTCTGACAATCTCCAGCAACTTCCTTGACTCGAAAAATTGATTACAATATCTGACTCTAAAAAAAAAAGCTCTCAAAAATGTATCAACTGCTATCTATTATAGACCCAACCATTGCCATACCCAAAAACAAACGAGAAGATGATTTATCGATCTCTACCGACAGGCCCGCCGACAGGGGGGGGACAAACGGGTATGTTGTCCCGGGCCCAGGAATGAGGAGGGCCCAGAACTGGGCTCTCATGAAGTTGCGATTAAATTATTTTATTTCATTTCAAAATGTGTTGATTTGGGGGAGAAATGTGCTATATTTGCATTCAATAAATGATTTCTAGATCTTTTGCCTTTATTGTCTTTGAAAAAGGTGTCAAGAACCCCCTACCACCCCTAATGCAAAAATGACTCTTTGATTAAGGGGAAAAAAACGACATCGTTCAATCATTGCGCTTCGACAATCAGCGTGCGTGCCATTTGCCAACATGCACAAGTCAGGAGCACAGAAAAGAAAAGAAAAGAGAAAAAGAGAGGAAGAAACCAAGAGACTCAGGGGCTCACTGCATAAATATTTTAAAAAAGATTCGGATGATGCAGCAGGTACTAGCAAAGGCAGTGGGGCAGCTGAGCCAGGTAAGACACAGCCAACTTTTTCCAGCCCCGTAAAGTAACCCCAACCAAGGCACGCGCGGCATGCAATTCATGTTACAAACGAGGGGAGAGCAAGTCACACTGAACACCATATCAAACGCACAGGGCATTGAATCATTTCATAACCACAACGGCTTAATAACATTGTGTTTCATATATCTGACTGAAGCTAAGAATATTCACATTAGCCCGCAATCATATCCCGCCGTTTCTCGAGCGGTGTGTTCTTCTCTGCTTTTCACACTGGACAGTATGCACGCACAGTATACTATGTTCGCCCACAGCCCTGCCTGAAATCCCCCGTCCATCGCTGCTCCTTCAAGAGCACCCCAATCGCGTGATTATAGTAGACTATCCACGAGTTTAGGAATACCTTTTTGAATACCTTTTTGAATACCTGTCATTAAAGGGTTGGAGTGAGTAGAGACTGGGATAAGAGAGGTGTGTGTGGGTTGGCCCGGGGGGGGGGGGGGGGGGGGGGTTGTTAGGGGGGGCCCATTCAGAGCATTTTGTCCCGGGCCCAGCCAAAGCTGTCAGTGGCCCTGTCTACCGATGCCAACTTCTGGGAACAAATCTTCTCGAATACTTTTACAATGACCTCATCTACAAATCTATAATTAAAGGAGAACTGAAAGCGATTTTTTTTCTTATCAAAATTCTATTTCTCATTTTTATTAAATATCAGAATGCATTTTTGATCGCTATTTTGTCGCTGCTATAACAAGTTATGAGTGCTTGAAATATGCTCTGTAATATATCAGTCTATATGTCAAAGCAATGGCTGTAAATGAGATTCGTTGAGACCTGTGCGAGACATCGTAGGATGGAAGTAAAACGTACGGCGGGAATCAAAGTCACCAACATCTGCCAACATTGTCAAAAGACGTGCGCACCCTCTTTCGATTGCTGATGTAATCAAGTCAGAAGTTTTGTTTGTTTTGATAGCAATCAGGAAAGTTTGAAAAAAGTAGGCAGTAATCATCATTTAAACCTGGTTTCATGCAATATTTCGTTTGGAAAAGAGTTTTCAAAATGGTGGCACTGACACCTGGCTGACACTTCTTCACGTTTCGAAGTCTCGTACAAGTCTCGTGAAGATCGTGCGGATAAGCGACGCCTGCCGTGGACCAAACGAACTAAATTCAACACGGCTAAAAACCAAATAGGTCGATAAGTATAATATTTAATTGCAATTAGTTGCCAATACAAGTCATGATATAAAGTTACTAAAACCGAAAACATAATTGAATAACGTTAATTAAGAAATAAAGTAAATTTTAAAATGACTTCAGTTCTCCTTTAATACAATATAAAATACTACATAGAACACATCTCACTCAACATAAAATGTACGGTACAAAATGGGCTTCAATACTTTTGACACATGTTCTCACTGCTCACTCAACACCACAAACATCTATAGACCCCTTCGCAGTAAACGTCATTCATACGTAAGAGGAAATTGCGCGCACAGCCTTGACTCAAAAAAGACTCAGCGATGCCTAGTTGTTGTGTGTCAGAATCGTAGCAGTGATGGGGTTAAAATGTACAGAATTCCAGCAGGATCTCACCCATTCCAAAAAAATCGCCAACGTCTATGGCTACAAGCCATCAAACGTGTAGACTGGGATGAAAGCACCATCAAAAATGCGCGGGTTTGCAGCGCCCACTTCATCACAGGTAAGATCAGGCTATTTATTAAATCTTTCTTTTTTATTCTTTCTCGTCTTCGTTTATTGATGTAGCAAAATACTTTGGTAACGTTTGTCTGATTAGCTGGGTCATAGTTACACAATGTAATGAATATTGTTAGCATGTTAACTTAGCTTTGCATGCAATTTTGTTTGTAGGAGAGGTCTCGCTTGACTCAAGCAGTCCAGATTTTGTGCCGTCATTATTTGTGTATGCCGAAAATCACAATTTTAAAGCAAGGATGGAAAGGTAAAATTGTGTGCCCTCACTCTAAACGCCAACTTACGTTGACTGCTCTAACCTAGCTCCCGCCCCGTTCAGTTTCATTTCTGCTCTCTGCCTCTCGCAGCTCTGATTTCTCTTAGCTGCACTCTTTACACTATCATTCCTTTCATGCCATTACCTCCTGCAAATTGCTGTTTAGTGTTGGTATTTGCTGTTGGAGCTAAAGCCACATTGCCATCACATCACTGGCATAATTTGATTAAAACAAAATGAATATGAATGTCCCATTGTTAATCAAGTTGCACGTGCCCGCACATAACATAATCATATGCGTCTAAAGACTTGTAGGCACGAAATTTTTCGTGGGTGTACACTGAAGTCTTGTCAATAAGGTACGAGTATATATCTGGCCATTGTATACCAGGGAACTTACTAACATCGTCCGTCCACTCTTTAATTAAATACGGATCCGGTAGGCGATGTCCACTTGTTAGAGTTAACTTATTTATGTAGCATTCTCGATCTTGTAACGACAATTGTTTTGCATAATCTGACAGCTCATAAAGCCGGTCTACGGGCAGCGCCATTGTTTCTGGGTCCAGGCTGCGCGCACATCCTGGCAACGGTCGGTTTGTTTACAAACATGCCAAGGGGTCTATACCCATGCCATATCGCACTGTCCACCAGTTCATCAATTCCGGCAATGCATCACCAATATCATGTCTTTGGTTCTGAACTGCACCATCACACTATCCCCAAAGCTTTGCCTACTTGGAGATCTAACAACTCTTGACGCTTAGAATGCTTGGGTTTTTAAGAAGAACATATGAATAATTTTTTAATACATTCGTTGTCAAATCATTGTTTATTGCATTTGTAAAATTAAAATATAATTTCATTATTTGGTCACCTCAGCAAAAAACAATGTCTAATCGAATAGAATTGGTTCAAAGAAAATTGTTGAAGAATTTTTGTTACATGTCGTCTGTATTGTATGAACGGGACCAGTACGAAAATTTATGTTAAAAAATTTGGTTTGCCACCACTCTATCTTAGACATCAGCATTATGATTATGTGTTTCTGTACAAAGTTGTAAACTCCTTTTTAAAATGTTCATATCTGTTATCAGAGATATTGTTGCATGCGTCGTCTAGACAGTCGCGGCACATGGAGCTTTTTCGTCCAGCCCTTGGCCGGACAAATATTAGAAGTAATCATATATTGGTTAGGGTGCAGATAAATTTTAACCATCTTCAGGAACATAATGACATTGACTTATTTACTTCTTTGATCTGTTTTAAGATGAAATGTAAAAGAATTTTATTTTAATGAAAGTCTGATATGGACAAGTATTTTTATTAGCGGCTAGAGGTAATGAGATGAGATGAGATATACAGTGGATATAAAAAGTGTACACACCCTGTTAAAATTATCGGTTTTTCTGAGGTAAAAAAAACTGAGACCACGATAAATAATTTCAAAACTTTTCCTACCTTTAATGTGACCTATAACCTGTACAGTTCAACTGAAAAACAAACACATCTGTGAAGGGGAAAACATTTTTTTTAAAAAGCTGGTTGCATAAGTGTGCACACCCTTAAACTAATACTTTGTTGAAGCCCCTTTTGATTTAATTACAGCATTCAGTCTTTTTGGGTTCACACCTGCCATCAATTAAAATGACTCTGATTAACCCCAAATAAAGTTCAGACATTTACTCAGTTGCATCCTCCAGCAAAAGCCAGGGTTCACAGAGAGTTTACAAAGCATCAAAGGGATCTCATTGTTGAAAGGTATCAGTCAGGAGAAGGGGACAAAAACATTTCCATGGCGTTAGATATACCATGGAGCACAGTGAAGAACAGTGGCGGCTGGTAGTCTTTCAAACAGGGGAGGCTGGTCGGTTACGATATTTCCAGATTTTAAAAGAAAAAACACATCAATTTTGCCCATACTCTTGCCTCTGATCTGGCTGATTGTTGGCAGTGTCACAAACTGTGAAATAACAGGTTCTTTTGGCCCATTAGCCTACTGTCCAATATACATGATGGTGGTGTTGGGGGGGGGTATGTTTTAACATTTTATATTTTAAAATTGTGGCATGTTGTTTAAAAATTGATCATTATTGAAAGCAGCTCTTTGTCAGGAACCTCAGCAGTAACAGCAGAGTGTTCTGGAATAGGCACAAGCACTGACCTTGTGGAGCCAAACATAGAGCTGGGTGCCACACATTTCATTCAATGACACTTTCCCTATATTTTACTTATTTTGACTGAGAAATGTTTTATTGACAATTTTGATAACCCTTCACTTTTAATCCAGGTCTGTAGTGTGAAATGTTCTCGGCTGTGTTTTTGTTTAAAAATGTTTTCCAAATTGTAGCTGTGTTTAATTCATATCCAGAGAAATATATATTCCAATATAATATACTCAGCATAAACATTTTAAATAGATTCTATATTTTTGGTCCATCCATGACATATTACTAAAGTAGCCTATTTACTGTTGTTGATGTGGGTCACTTGCTGTTAGCCAATTCACTTTCTCGTACCAGGAGAGCTGAAAGGAACGAGTATTATTCCCTACCTTTTTCACCAAGTCAATTTGAGGCGTTGGTCTACCCTGCTCTTTAATTTTAATTTTTTCCTCGAAAGGAAGACTGGCAAATGGCTTCGCCAAAATTAAATCAGCAATGCTTGGCATCCGTGCGCAGCTTTCTTGCTAGCTGACTAGCCCCCTCAAGTTCAAGTTCAGTCACTCAAATAAACGAAATTTCTGGAACTAAGATAGCAAACTTGACAACACTATATTTACACTTTATTTACAATGAAAATATATACAAACTAAAAAAGCTGGTAGAAACCGTATGTAATGAATGAAATCAAAATGTAAGCCGATCTCTTACAATACACCACAGCACTTGCGAATCCGCATGGGACTGAACTGAAATTCACCGCTGCCTGTCTATAGTTGAAACGAGCTGTCAATCAAAGAAAATATCCGGCCGCTTTCACCAATCACCAGTCTCCTTGCGGAAAGCTTTGCCATGTCCCTCCCACTGTGAGGCTCGGAGTCCGGTGGGCGGGCGTTTTCGCAGTATTTGTCCAATAACCGTCTTGCATTTTGATATTGAAAAGCGCATAGCTCCCAAATGCCATTGAAGTCCACTAAGGCTGGGAGTCCGTGGGGAGGGCATTTTCTCAGTATTTGTCCAATAATCATCTTGCATATTGAGATTGAAAAGCGCATAGCTCCCAAATGCCATTGAAGTCCACTGAGGCTGGGCTGCATCACGCTGTCACGAGGGGGAAAAACTCACGCACACATTAGGCGAAGTGGGGAAAGTTATAACGGAATGATTTCGCACTGTAGTTGGGTTGAGCACATATATTTCTATGATTCTGGATCTGAAATAGCAATGTTATAAGGTCAGCTATAACATAAGCCTAGCGCAATTCATCCTACACGATGTTCATCATTTTTAGCGGAGGTTGAGCCTCCCTCGTTGTCTTAGAGCAATCGCCCATGGTGAAGACAGTCATCAAGAAGTGGAGAAAATATGGGACAACAGTGACATTACCGAGAACTGGACGTCTCTCCAAAGTGATGAAAAGACAAGACGAAAACTGGTCAGAGAGGCTGCTGATAGGCCTACAGCAACACTGAAGGAGCTGCAGGAATTTCTGGCAAGTACTGGTTATGTACTACATGTGACAACAATCCCCCGTATTCACCATATGTCTGGACTATGAGGTAGGGTCAAAGAAAAACATCCAGGCCCGGCTAAATTTTGCAAAAAAATACATCAACTCTCCCAAAAGCATGTGAGAAAATGTGTTATGGTCTGATGAAACCACGGTTGAACTTTTTGGCAACAATTCCAAAAGGTATGTTTGGTGCAAAAACAACACTGCGCATCACCAAAAGAACACCACACCCACGGTGAAGCATGGTGGTGGCAGCATCATGTTTTGGGGTTGTTTTTCTTCAGCTGGAACAGGGGCTTTAGTCAAGGTGGAGGGAATTATGAACAGTTCTAAATACCAGTCAATTTTGGCCCAAAACCTTCAGGTGTCTGCTAGAAAGATGAAGATGAAGAGGAATTTCATATTTCAGCACAACAATGACCCCAAAAAGGTTTTGGAACGGCCCAGCCAGAGTCCAGACCTAAATCCAATTGAAAATCTGTAGGGTGACCTGAAGAGGGCTGTGCACAAGACACGCCCTCGCAATCTGACAGATTTGGAGCGCTTTTGCAAAGAAGAATCGGCAAATATTGCCAAGTCTAGATGTGGCAGGCTGATCGACTCCGACCCAAAAAGACTGAATGCTGTAATTAAATCAAAAGGTGCTTCAACAAAGTATTAGTTTAAGGGTGTGCACACTTACGCAACCAGCTTACTGTACATTTTTTATTTTTTTTATGTTTTTCCCCCTAACAGATTTGTTTGGTTTTCAGTTGAATTGTACAGGTTATAGGTCACATTAAAGCTGGGAAAAGTTTTGAAATTATTTATCGTGGTCTCATTTTTTTACATCAGAAAAACCGATCATTTTAACAGGGTGTGTACACATTTTATATCCACTGCAGATTTACCTGAAGCCACTATATACATGGTTTAATTTTATTTGCTATATTTTCACATGTTTTAAGTCATATATAATTGTTTGGTTTCATAAATTGTTTTACATTATGTATTTTATAGTTTATTGTTTTACATCTGTTACTTTTTAGTGTTTGGTTTTATGGTTTTATGTTTAGTTGTTATCATCGCTGTAATTGGACCCGCAGGGTCTGTTGATGATGAATGAATAAATGAATGAAAATGAATGACGCACAATATCATAACTCAAAATTAGTTTTAGTCGCCTTTGCTATCTCCAAGAATACTCATGAACTGGAAAACTAGACATAAACTCAGTACATTATTAGGGACTCAATTAATTTCAGAACACATCTTATGTGGAAAAAATGACTGCTTCTTTAAAAAACAACAAAAAACAGTCCGAGTATTTTTTGCAAACCTGGAAACCAGTTATCTCCTTTTTAAATTTGCCTGTGAACTGACGCCACTCCTTTGTGCTCATACATGCTCATGCATATGCAGATACACATATACATGTATGAGCATACACCCTGATTCCCATGCACACAAAAACATACTCTGACTTTATTACCACAATTCATTAATTTGTCTTTTCTCTCACTTTTTCCTTTTTTACAGACATTTTTTTCAGAGAAACTGCAAAAAACCCAAGAACTACATCGAGGACTCTACAGGCCACAGTTAGCATGTTAAATGTTAAAGTTCATGACAGTACAATTAGAAAAAGACTGCGTAAGTATGGCTTGTTTGGAAGGGTTGCCAGAAGAAAGCCTCTTCTATCTAAAAAGAACATGGCAGCACGGCTTAGGTTTGCGAAAATGCATCTGAACAAGCCACAAGCCTTCTGGAACAATCAGTGCGTTTACATGCACATAGAGAAAATCAAATTTCTGCCGTAGCTCGACTGAAATCGAAGTTCTAAATGCCATGGAAACACCTTAGCTCGGCTGAAATCAAAACGAACTGGATTTCTCGTAATCGAGCTACGCGACCTAGATTATGCGATTGTAGCCGAGCTACTTGGTGCATGTAAACCCTATCGAGCTACGTAGTCGAGCTACTTACTTCCCTTCCGGAAGTGACGAGACCACAAGCGGGAAACACAACAGCCTCGGTCGGCATGACAACAGTAGTAGTAGCGAGCAGCAGAAGAGGTCAGGAGGAACAAGGAGACAAAAAACAAAAACAATTGAACTTTTTGTGTGTTTATTAAGACATAAGTTAAATTGTAAGCAAAAAATGGACTTTAGAAAAATATACAATTGTGCAAAATGAGTTGTCTTACAAAACAGTGGTCTGCGCAGGACAGTTTTTAGCCAACAGGTGGCAATGACATGTGGTGTGAATGTAAAGTGGAAATCACTCCTCTTCTTAATGACGACAACCGGAAGTGTACCAACACGATGGGGCGTGTAGCGCCACCTGTGGCTCGGGTGCACAATGTACCTCACACAATAGCTCGATTTCCTTGTGTGCATGTAGGATTGGATTTCTCTGGCACCCCTGCTGGGACCCTTAGCTCGATTACCGACAGTAGCTCGATTTGGATGTGCATGTAAACGCACTGAGTGTCCTTTAGACAGATGAGACCAAAGTGGAAATGTTTGGCCATAATGTACAGCGCCATGTTTGGCGAAAACCAAACACAGCATATCGGCACAAACACCTCATACCAACCATCAAGCATGGTGGTGGAGGGGTGATGATTTGGGCTTGTTTTGCAGCCACAGGGCCTGGGCACCTTGCAGTCATTGAGTCAACCATGAACTCCTCTGTATATCAAAGTATTCAAGAGGCAAATGTGAGGCCATCTATCCAACAGCTAAAGCTTGGCTACAATTGGGTCATGCAACAGGACAATGATCCCAAGCACACCAGCAAATCTCAGCAGAATGGCTGAAAAAGAAAAGAATCAAGGTTTTGGAATGGCCAAGTCAAAGTCCAGACCTCAACCCAATTGAAATGCTGTGGCCGGACCTTAAGAGAGCTGCGCATGAACAAATGCCCTCAAACATGAATGAACTGAAGCAATGTTGTAAAGAAGAGTGGGCCAAAATTCCTCCACAACAATGTGAGAGACTGATAAAATCACACAGAAAAATGATTGCTTCAAGTTATTGCTGCAAAAGGTGGTTCTACAAGCTATTGAATCATGGGGTGTACTTACTTTTCCACACATGGATTCTGCAGTTTCACTTAATTTTTGTTAAATAAATAATGGCAAGGTGGAATATGTTGTGTGTTGCTTTACACCTGAGGTTAGATTTGCATAATTTTAGGACCTGGTAAGTATCAGATGATTTTTTTGTTATGTCTTGATTGATAAAACCATGTAACTGGAAGAGGGTGTACTTTCTTTTTCACATGGCTGTATGTTGTTATTATTATTATTATTATTATTATTATTATTATTATTATTTGTTGTTGTTGTTTGTTTGTTTCCTTAATAAGTGTGGGGCCAGTCAAGCTGACGCTCTGCCATCTCCCAGCTGTTGGCTTGGCGGGTGGGAACTGGTGTGGGGCAGCCGGTGGTGTGCATTGCTGCATCTGGCGACTCGGATGAGCCTGGCTGGGGAAGTGCATGGGCTGATGGAGCTGGACACCAACGTGCGGTAGATTCAGTCCAGACTCTTCCTAACGCCTGGAGGGTCAACCGTGCCCCACATACTGTGGACCACCTGGCAGCTGATGGTACTCACTGATATTGAGTGAGTGCTAGAGAGACGGCCTGAGGTCATCGCAGTGCAGGCCTAGGACAAAGCTGCGCACTGGTGCCAGCTCTACTCTCACGTTCGCTGCCCTGTGTTTGGTCTGTCTGGGGTGCTGGGTGCAGCGATGTATGCCTGTCGGTGGTTGCCATGTCTGTATCAGGCTCCTGCCTGCTTCATCGGTGTCTGGGGGATGATGATGATGATGATGGGGTTTTGCTCTCTCTCTTGTTCTCCTTTGGCATCAGGATCGTTGTATAGATATTGCAAGGTTTTTGTATCTGTTTTTGGTTTATCTTTTCTGCTTTTCACCTTTTTTTGTCATTGCTCTTTTGTTTCTATTGTCTCTGTTGGTCTAATTTTTTCTATCCCCTTCCCAGATAGCACAGATATGTCGGCCCAACATTGGCCCAGCATCGGCTGTGCTGACGGTCCATCAAAGGTATGACCAGTGGGCCTTCATCGGGCCGATGTCGGCAAGCCAATAAAGAAAAAGGAAAAAAAAACGAGCTCTCATTACTCTCGCGTGTCCTGCCACCTGCAAGCCGCTGGTGGTCTGATAACAGACCACCAGATGTGTTTGCCGCTCACTCTTGCTATCGGGCCACCGGATTCTGAAAATATTCTGCAGATTCTGAAAATAAAAAGTTACAACACTACCCTGCTGTTGTTATAATTAAATAATCTTTAGAATAAAAAATATGAGAACAGTTAAAGTGAATAGGCGGCACGGTGGTGTAGTGGTTAGCACTGTTGCCTCACAGCAAGAAGGTCCGGGTTCGAGCCCCGTGGCCGGTGAGGGCCTTTCTGTGCGGAGTTTGCATGTTCTCCCCGTGTCTGCGTGGGTTTCCTCCGGGTGCTCCGGTTTCCCCCACAGTCCAAAGACATGCAGGTTAGGTTAACTGGTGACTCTAAATTGACCGTAGGTGTGAATGTGAGTGTGAATGGTTGTCTGTGTCTATGTGTCAGCCCTGTGATGACCTGGTCACTTGTCCAGGGTGTACCCCGCCTTTCACCCGTAGTCAGCTGGGATAGGCTCCAGCTTGCCTGTGACCCTGTAGAACAGGATAAAGCGGCTAGAGATAATGAAATAATAATGAGTTAAAGTGAATATCTGCATCCTTTTTTTTCCCTTTATTGGCTTACCAACGTTGGCCCGACGAAGGCCCACTGGTCATATCTCTGATGGATCGTCAGCGCAGCCGATGGTGGACTAACATAGGTGTGCTATCTGGGTTGTTTCTTATGTGGTCTGCCATTCCTATAGCCTATGGGGGTTTTTTTTCATACTTTTTGTAGGTCACATAGTTCCGTGTGTATTCCCTATGTTGTTTCAAAGTTTTGATATCTTCAGTATTGTTCCACGGCGTAGAAAATGGTAGATTAAAAAAAAAAAAAAACTACCACCACCAACAACAATTTGGCCCTTGCCAAAGTCGCTCAGATCCTTACGCTTGCCCATTTTTCCTGCTTCCAATACATCAACTTCAAGATCTGACTGTTCTCTTGCTGCCTAATACAGGTATATTCCATCCCTTGACAAGTGCCATTGTAATGAGATAATCAAATGTTATTCACTTCACCTGTCAGTGGTCATAACGTTATATATAATGAGAAATCCAGTGTAGAGGTAGTGGAGATGTTGATGCAAACTCAAAAACTGGACTCAAAGTTCTAGAATGCAATGTGACGCAGTTGCGCTGAGTATCTTGGCTAGTTAGCGATTTATGAAATGATGAGCGTGATGGCATTGACGGTGATATTAGCACAAAAGTTGTAGCTTTGGAAACTGATTTGTTTGAGCAGAGTGTACAGATGAGGAGCTAAGAGCACTGGAGAGAGTAAATTACTAAAGCTCCGCCTCATTGCTTCTCTTTAGGTAGAGATGAAACAAGGGCAAAATTGTCCGGGAGTCAAACGCAGGTAGGAAACCATTTGCCGTTATTTCCATGAGAGAATTTTATACTGCAGTACTGCATGGGGGAAGCCATGGTCTAATGGTGAGGGAAGCAGCTCTGGGACCAAAAGATTGCCAGTTCAATTCCCTGGACCATCAGGAATGACTGAAGTGCCCTTGAGCAAGGCATCTAACCCCCAACTGCTCCCCAGGCTGTTCTGGGTACATGTTGTATGTCACTCTGGATAAGAGCGTCTGCTAAATTCTGTCAGTGTAATACTCAAAACATCAACTCGGAATTTCATTACAAAATAAAGATCACATGTTAATGATACATATTGCTATGCACGTCATTCGGGGTGTATTTTTCCTTTTACAACTTCCAGAGGCTCCATTTTAATCCTTATGACAATCAAATACTCACCAAAGATAGACTTTGAGATTGACAGTCGCATATCTGCTAACTGCAGGCAATATCAGCTAGCTAACTAGCCTGAGGAAAATCAAACACAGATCAAGGAAATTCTGTATGGGGGGGAAGCCCAACGCTCTCACACATATAAGAGGATGAAACAAAAGCCCCTGTGGGTATAATATCTGTCTGCATGGTGCATCTGAATGTAGACATTTGTCTGTCTGTGTTAAAGTGTGATGTAAAGCCTGTGTCTGTCTCAAGGGAGGGTAAATATTCACTTGAAGCTTGTAGGAGGTTAGAGACGGAGACAAATGGATCAGCTTTAAATGGAGTGCTTGTAGCCCTCAGGTGTTGTGCTATAAGGAGTGCTGAATTCAGGTCTCGTGCTAAAGTAGGTACTTTACACGCTGCTCCTGGGAGTCTGACCCAAAAATACACAGAGCAGAGATGTTGACTTCTCAGTATGGTGACTGCTCGTTTCTTTAGATAAGAAACAAAACAAGTTAATTAGACCTCAGTTTTCTTAATATGCAGATGACATCATCTTCTCGAACTTACAAGCTAACCTACTCTGCAGTTTTGTATTGTCCATTTTTCAGGAGTGCTCCAGTACTGCAAGTGGCGCTATTACTATTTCATGACCATCACTATGATTACTGGAAGAATTACAAAATGTAGACAGCACAAAACATGGCAATAAAGGTGTACATAAACAAATGAACAAATGATAGAACGCAAGGAAGAGAAAGAATTGCTTATTTTGTTTCATATTTATGACAAGTCTTCCCTTGGTGGCGAGTCATAAAGTCTGTATTTTAGTGTGTGCTTTGATAATCGCTTTTATGATGTGTGTTTGATCAGTCTGTGAGTAGACTTTCTTAGTCTTTAATAAGGCTTTGGCCAGTCCAGGATCAGTCTGTGATCAGTCCTTGACCAATCTTTGGTCAGTCTGTGATCAATCTTTCCTTAATCCTTAAGTCTGTGATCAGGCTATGATTAGTGTTTGATTAGTACTTGATCAGTCTATTATCTGTGTTTGATTAGAATGTGATCAGTCTCTGATCAGACTTTCTCAAGCTTCGATAAGTCTCTGATAAGTCTTTGGCCAGTCTTTGAGTTGTCTTTTATAAGTCAGTGATCAGTCCTTGAGCAGCCTTTGTTTTGTCTTTGGTCGGTCTTTGATCAGTCTATGATGAGTGTTTGATTAGTCTGTGATCAGCCGGTGAACAGTCCTTTATAAGTCTCTGATAAGTCTTTGGCCAGTCCAGGATAAGTTTGTGATCAGTCCTTGACCAGTCTTTGGTCAGTCTGTGATCAATCTTTCCTTAGTCCTTAATAAGTCTCTGATCAGGCTATGATTAGTGTTTGATTAGTGCTTGATCAGTCAATGATCTGTGTGTGACTAGTCTGTGGTCAGCCGGTATTAGTCTGTGATCAGACTTTCTCAGGCTTTGATAAGTCTCTGATAAGTCTTTGGCCTGTCTTTGATCTGTCTTTTATAAGCCAGTGATCAGTCCTTGAGCAGTCTTTGTTTTGTCTTTGGTCGGACTTTGATCAGGCTATGAGCAGTCCTTGAGTAATCTGTGATCAGTCTTTGGCCAGTTTATGGTAAGTCTGTGATCAGTCACTGGTCAGTCTGTGATCAATCTTTCCTTAGTCCTTGATAAGTCTGTGATCAGGTAATGATCTGTGTTTGATTAGTCTGTGATCAGCCAGTGATCAGACTTTCTCAGTCTTTGATCGGTTTGTGATCAGTCTATGATAAGTCTGGCCTGTCTTTGATCTGTCTGTTATAAGTCAGTGGTCAGTCCTTGAGCAGTCTTTGTTTTGTCTTTGGTCAGTCTTTGATCAGGCTATCACTGGCCCTTGAGTAATCTGTGATCAGTCTTCGATCAGTCTTAGGGCAGTCCATGGGAAGTCTGTAATTAGTCCTTGACCAGTCTTTGGTCAGTCTGTGATCAGTATTTGATAAGTCTCTGATAAGTATTTGGCCAGGTTTTGATCTGTCTTTTATAAATCAGTGGTCAGTCCTTGAGCAGTCTTTGTTTTGTCTTTGGTCTGTCTTTGATCAGACTATGATCAGACCTTGAGTAATCTGTGCTCAGTCTTTAATCATTCTTTGGCCAGTCCATGATAAGTCTGTATTAAGTCCTTGACCAGTCTTTGGTCAGTCTGTGATCAATCTTTTCTTAGTCCTTGATTAATCTGTGATCAGCCGGTGATCAGTCTGGAATCAGACTTTTTCAGTCTTTGATCAGTCTGTGATCAGTCTTTGATTAATCTGTGATCAGTATTTAATCAATCTTTGGCCAATCCTTGATAAGTCTTTGATCAGTCCTTGACCAGCCTTTGATCAGTCTTTGATCTATCTGTGATCAGTCTTTGATCAGTATGTGGCCAGTGAATGATTCATCTTTGATAAGTCTGTGATCAGTCTTTGAGCAATCTTTGTTTTGTCTTCAATCAGGCTTTGATCAGTCTGTAATCAGTCCTTCAGCAGTCTATCAGTCTGTAAACAGTCTTACTTTATTTAGTCTTTTTCTTTTATAATAAATCAATAAATAAACATTTGAAAATAGTATTTTGTGTTTTAAATATATGTTTTCCAAATACATTTATTATAATGATGTCCCACCCCCTCAGTACTTGCTTTCTTTTGCTGGTAGCTACATGTTTGGTTTTTGGTGTTGCCTTTTTTAACCATTTTTCGGTAATTTCTTTGAGTAAAGATGACTCGTATGATTAATAATGTTTCCCAGAAACCTGACAAACATCAGAGGAAACCCTGTATTAATTAGGAGACAGCTCCTAGAGCATGTACACATGGTACTTCAGGTAGAGCAACAAAAGATGTAAAAGGATAAATTAGTGAAATTAACAAAATTATCCTTGGGACAAAATCAAGCAAGATGATTTAACCAGTGCTGAATTTGTTAAGAAGCTTGATTTGCACTGAACTCTACAATCCTATGAATATTTGATCAGAAGCCATGGTACAGGGGGTTGGAGAAAAGGATGGTGAGGTGTGCAAGGTGTGAGAGTTCCAAGGCTCTTTCAAATTGAATGAGCTGCACATGCATTATCAGGAGTTATTAGCCTCAGTCCAGCCTGATTTAGTTAGCCATAGCGGTAATTACACTGGAGCCAGGCTGCTCTCCTTGTCGTTACGGTACGCCTCTGCTCTCGTTCATATTACCGGCTGGCGAAGACAGGAAGCAGCCACACACACACACACACACACACACACACTAGCTTAATAAAGCAGCTGGCTGTCTTTCTGCGTCTTATCTGTCTTACCTTCTATAATGCAAATGAAAGCCTGTGGCCAATTCTGTCCGTGTATTAAATGAAGGTGCGGCCTCGTGTTATTCCCCATGCTGTTTCAAATAACTGTTCCAACAGTTGTTATGAATAAATGCACTACATGTGTATAGATATATGAATATATATTTCACAAATCATCATTTGCACAACAAAGTACACTATTTTTATTTTTTTTTTAAATTCGAGCCACATTGTTAATGCTGCTCGTGTTACCCCTCCCAGGGTGCTGGAGAAAATCCAGAGCCATGGTGAGGACCATAATGAGCAGGAAACATGCTTTGAACTGAAGAAGGCCAAATACATTTATCATGTTATGGAAGATGAGCTTAAAAGAGCTGAGCTTTCAGAGGTATTCAGGGGGGGTTGTGTGAAATGTTGTCACACATACACAAGGCCACCGCGGTAGGTAATAAATAAAGGGATCCGAGCACTTACTGCACAAATGGTGCCAGTTCATAGAAACTAAAAAGAAACATCTGCAAAAAATAAAAATAAAATCACCCTGTAAAATGAAAAATACCAACCGATCATATTTACGCGAGATTTATGGCAATTTAAAATAATAAAAAGTGTACTATTAAAGAAAAACAGTATATCCCTGCGTTCATTTTGTTCACTCAATCTAAGATGAATGCTTAATATTATACCACATTTCTATCAAAATCTCAATTCTGATTGGTCAGAAGGTGTTGATTTATTTTCTATAACAGCAGCTCTGATAGTAGTTCCAACTGGAATTCAAATCAATGTCAGAATCAGAAGCATGTTTATTGGATCAGTGTGTTGACACATACAAGGAATTTGGTTCCGGCAGCTGGTGTCTCTCGAGCGATAAAGAAAAGGGAAAATGTAAAAAAAAAAAAAAATTAAATTAAAATAAAAAAAAAAAGAACCTACGGGGGATGGCACGGTGGTGTAGTGGTTAGCGCTGTCGCCTCACAGCAAGAAGGTCCGGGTTCGAGCCCCGTGGCCGGCGAGGGCCTTTCTGTGCGAAGTTTGCATGTTCTCCCCGTGTCCGTGTGGGTTTCCTCCGGGTGCTCCGGTTTCCCCCAAAGACATGCAGGTTAGGTTAACTGGGGACTCTAAATTGACCGTAGGTGTGAGTGTGAATGGTTGTCTGTGTCTATGTGTCGGCCCTGTGATGACCTGGCAACTTGTCCAGGGTGTACCCTGCCTTTCGCCCGTAGTCATCTGGGATAGGCTCCAGCTTGCCTGCGACCCTGTAGAACAGGATAAAGCGGCTAGAGATAATGAGATGAGATGAGAATGAAGAACCTACAGTACTATGCAAAGGTTTTAGGCACATGTAAAGAAATGCCGTAGACTAAAAATGGCTTAAAAAATAATGAAATGAAATGTTTCAACATTAAAAATTACTACACCCATAATAAGTAAGGCATAATAAATCAACATAACAGTTAATATTTGGGCGGCGTAGTGGTTAGCATGGTCGCCTCACAGCAAGAAGGTTCCGGGTTTGAACCCAGCGGCCGGCAAGGGCCTTTCTGTGTGGAGTTGGCATGTTCTCCCCATGGGTGTGCTCCATGATCCAAAGACATGCAGGTGGGCTGAGGTGCCCTTGAACAAGGTACCTGGGTGCCCACTGCTCTGGGTGTGTAAATTCACTGCTTCAGATGGGTTAAATGAAGAGGATGAATTTCACTGTGTTTGAAGTGTGCATGTGACAAATAAAGGCTTCTTCTTCAATATTTGGTGTGAGATGATCCTTTGCTTTAGAAAAAAAAATAGTAGTCTGAGGTCCAGTGAGTGCAGTTTTATGCGGAAATGATCTGTAGGTTTTACTGAGCATCTTCCAGAACCAGCCCCAGTTCTTCTGGACACTTTGACTGTCACACTCGCGTCTTCATTTTGCCCCCAAACCCAGCAGCCTTCATTATGTTTTCTTTTTTAATCTGAAAAGTGCTCTCTTATGGAATATGCTGCTCGGATACAAACAATTTTTTCTGTAACATTTAATTTTGTGCTGGAAAAAAATGAACGTTTGGACTCTCAAATGTTTTTGTAATGTTTTGACTCAATAATGTAGAAGTCATAAAATAGGAATCTATAACAAAGTTAGTATGAAAAAAAATAGTGTGCCTAAGACTTTTGCACAGTTCTATATGTATATGTAAGTTACGTATATGTATATGGTTATGTAATATAAGAAAAATGTCTACATATGTCTATAATGTACAATATGGACAATATAGACATTACACAATATAAATAATTATTATACATCTGGGCCACTTTTACCATGGAATAAAAACGTGTTTTATTCCCTTCTAGTGAGTTTACTGATGGCATGCAATATTGTTATCATATCACTTATCCTCCATGTATTACGCCACTCTCCCCAATGGAGAATAAGCATGCAATATTGTTATAATATTGCACATTGTCAAGACAACATGACATCACACATCGGAGCTCATGCGAAGATCCAATGACAACTTTTCTGCTGCATATGCGCACAATCATTTCTTTATCGGCCGGGAGAGAGAGAAGACAGGGTTAATTCAGTGCTCAGTTTAAGCACAAAATAAATAAACTGAAAACTGAAACTAAAGACGTGCTGAACACCTGAAAGGCTACCAAAACTTTATTATATATTTTTCATGCATATTTACAAGAGAAAAACATACCAACGGACATTGAAAAACTGGAAAAGAGACACATCAGAGATGTAAAAGTTCAGCACTAGTGAGTGACTTGGACAGTTTGTACACAAACATGGTGGCGAGGTTTGCTTCATTAAAAGCCGAAGATTAAAAGAGACAGACGCGCTGAACACCCAAAAGGCTACTGGATATTCTTCACGCATATTTACAAGAGAAAAACATACCAATGGACATCGAAAAACTGGAAGAGAGAGCAACAGCGGAAATATTGTCAAAGTTCTACTTGGAGGTGAGGAAAAGTGATGGAGACGTTTACAAGAGGACTTCACTCATGGACTTCACTCAGCAAAGCCCTTTTGTTTTGAACAACTGCAATGGAACAATTAACTACAACCAAAAGTAACTGTGAACTTGAACTGTCTCCCTGGATAGAGCTTGGATATAAGTTGGGTTGTTGTTCAGGCTTTTTGGGCTTGTACCATTTTTATTGTTAGAACTTTGACTTTGTACAGTACATTGGATTGATACAACATTGAATTACATTTGATCAGAATCGGCATACAATATTGGTAAGTTCCCCTGTTCTTAACTTTTTTGTAAAATCTATAATTGTTCCATCAAATGTATAATAATAATAATAATAATAATAATAATATTGGCTGGCTTTTTTTCGTGGTCTATCAGATATATTCCATTCAGCTACTCGTCTTCGACTCGTTCAATATCATGCTAGCTGAATTGAATATAACTGATCTACCACTCAACGCCAGCCAATATTATTTAAATATGCAGTCTACAATAACTATTATGCTATTATATACAACATAAATAATATACAATACAATATGTCTAAATTATCTGAATTATACAATATCTATCTATAATAAACAATATCTATAATATCCATAATATACAGTATACATTATAAATATGTATATTATCAACCATATAAATAATACACAGTATACAGACAATATGCAGGATATTTACAGACAATATACAAAAAATATACACAACACAGTCAGTGAGGTCGTGCAAACAAAATTATGTTACAGGAGGTACAAAGGCAGCACGGTGGTGTACCATAGTGGTTAGCACTGTCCCCTCACAGCAAGAAGGTCCGGGTTCAAGCCCCGTGGCTGATGAGGGCCTTTCTGTGCGGAGTTTGCATGTTCTCCCCGTGTCCGCGTGGGCTTCCTCCGGGTGCTCCGGTTTCCCCCACAGTCCAAAGACATGCAGGTTAGGTTAACTGGTGACTCTAAATTGACCGTAGGTGTGAATGCGAGTGTGACTGGTTGTCTGTGTCTATGTGTCAGCCCTGTGATGACCTGGCGACTTGTCCAGGGTGTACCCCGCCTTTCGCCCGTAGTCAGCTGGGATAGGCTCCAGCTTGCCTGCGACCCTGTAGAACAGGATAAAGCGGCTAGAGATAATGAGATAATGAGATGAGATGAGGAGGGACAAATGGTACAGTAGTATCATGGCAAGAATGGATCAGGTCAGTTATGTTTATATTAATGTGCTTGTTCTATCCTAATTCTATAGTTATTTCTATAAAAATAGCTTTTATTCTATCCACATTCACTGGATATGAGCAATCGCACACTCTGATTGGCTACTCTACTACTAGGATATCAGCTCATATACCGTGACTAGAGAAAAATAAAATGGCTTAGAGTGTTGCTGAACCAACCAAGGATGGAATAAAAACTCAACTCGAAAACAAAACCCCAAAAAATACAAACAAAATAAAGCAACAAAATATGGAATGAAAGTATTTGATGGTAAGAACGTATCTTTTTTATTTTTCAAGAATTATTATTGTAGCATTTTTTACAAATTGCTCCCGTCATTTCGCCAGCTTGTTTACATTCTAAGCGGAAATGATTTTGTCGGACATTTTGTATAAAGTTTTTATTCGTGGAATTTGCAAAAAATTTAAATAAAAATGCTCCGTTTCTCAAAATCCAGTGAATGTGGATAAAATAAAACAGTTATTCCACGAAATCGAGTCTAAAGTGAGCTGATAGCCTCAGCTATCAGCTCACGTACGACTCGATTTCGTGGAACAACTATTAAATATACAGTACATACATACTGTATACACATTTGCACACATGCCCGTTATACTTATCCTATCATGACAAAAACATTCTGAATCTAAAATATACAGTACATAGATTGTTAATTAACAATTATGCACCGAAGGCTCAGTGAATATCGTTGAATAATAGCCAAAATGAATTCGAGGTTGTTATTCACCGATATTCAGTGAGCCGGAGGTGGATAATTGTTTTAGTATAAATACACAGGTGATTATTTTTAAAAAATCATATTAAAAAAATAACTTATTTCAAACTTCAAAAGTGACATGCAAATGTAATAAAGGTACGACTTTTGTCACTTATCGATGCCGAGTCACATAAAATACTTTGTTTTGAAATCGATAAAATAAATCACAACCCCACCTTACCTTTGAATAGTTTTAGACCAAACTTCGGAGCATCTTTAGTGCTTTTAGGAAGTTTGTATTGCATTTTGTAATTCTTCCTCACTTATGGCGACTCAGCGATCGGCCGCCATTTTGCCGAGTTGCTTGAGGTGATTATCGAGAAATAGTCCGACTCTCTCGACCAATCAGCATGCTCCATTTCCTATAATCACCTCCGTATTCATACGAAAAAGCTTTATTAAACTTTTGCAGGTGGTGTAAAATGTCTTGGCCAAACATAATGTTCAGTATCCCGATCATATTCATTACCCAGAGGAGGAATAAAGTCAGGGTTCAAAATACTTTAGTGGAACCAATTATGATGAAGTAATATGATTATTACACAGTATAACTAATATGATTTATTTAACAATATTAATATATAACATTATGAAAGTCCTGTGTAGACACTGAACCTTTCCAAATTGAGTCGTTTTCTATTAATGAAGGCTGTAATAGAAATAGAGAGAATATTTAACATGTTCTGAGAGACAAAAGTCTCAGTGTAACGATCAACTCATCATTTGTTCATAATGATTTAATTATTTTATACTTGTTAGTTATTGCCATAATTCAAACTATTAAACATGTTCAAACAATTTACCATAATAATTACAGATAAGTGCTTTGTAATGTGTCTTGATCTCATTTTCGACGTTAGTTTTAATGACTTAATGAGTAATATACTGTATTATTACCATCAACTGTTTACCGTCATGAAATTGTGTTCTACTATTATTACTAGAACAGCGGCTACAATTATCAACAGTCCATAATTATCGACACCACCTTTTCAGATTTACTAATAAAAAACAATTTTACAAAAGTGAGTTTCAGTTCCAGCAGTTATTATTGGTTAATTAATCAACCGGAAGACCCGTCTCACCCTTTGATCTTGTCGTCTGATGACACAGCTCATTACCTGAGATGGAATTATTTTAGCACGATCAACAATTTGAGGAAAACCCAGACGTTATCATCGCAGGTAAGCATGGTGGAAAGATCACGGACATGTTTTTACTGATCAGGTTCACTTATATTTCATGACCTCCTTGTTGAAACCTACTTTGTTTCTTACACTTTCATTTGACAGTCGCCATTTTGTATCTAAACGCACGTTTGAGAAGTCATGTGAGGTGTCGATAATAGTGATCACTTTCACCGGTGTCCACCATTATCGACACCCTGTGGAATTAAGTGACATTTACAACTGTTATGGATCGATCTTTGTGCAACATTGTTGAAGTAGATGAAGAACTTTAAAAAAATAAAAGTGCTGTGATTTATAATAATTGTTTTTTTCTGATTCATAAAAGAATGGAATGTTTATAGAGTATTTGGAATCCTATTGCAATGAATAGAATTAGACCAGAATTAAATTCCTAGCATATAAAAAATTACATGCTTGAAATTTTCAGATTTTTCTATTCCATTCAGAATTTTTTTTTTCAGTTTGTTGTAAATATCGACCACGTATTACAATATCAGTAGACATTTTATATTTTGGTTCGAGGAATGATTGACCTGGATTTTCATGTGGTTACAATGTCAATTTCCTGTTGACATTTATTGGTAAACGACAAAACTAGAAATTAATACAAAGAATAACGAATGATTAACAAAATGTGATCTACGAAAATACTTAGAAAGTGGGTAGAAAGTGGAACAAAAAGATTTTCTGACGCAGGTTAAACATTATCAGTTCATTTGTTTACAAACATTAGAATTACTTCCTCATTTACGTAAACACCGACATCGATATATTTATAAAAAATATATATATTTTGTACTAAATATAAGTAAAACAAATTTTAAATAAAATCTCATGTTTTGTTAACTTAATACTACATATCGATTATTTTTTTTTATAAATAATCATCTGGATGTCGATAATTGTGGAACGGTGTCGATAACTGTGGACAAAGGTGTCAGTACTTGTGGAACGGTGTCACATGATCTGATACACTAAGTAATCGGGAATCAACTCTTTTTTTTTTTCCAGTGGAAGTTTGAGTAATTATTCATGCACAATTTATGTACTGAAAGTCTTTTCTACTTTTTCAATGGCCAAAAGATCTTTAAGGTGTCGATAATTGTAGCCGCTGCTCTAAAAAAGTTTTAATAAATAATACTATGGATTATATTTGATATATAATTTATAAATATCATAGCTTGTTTGTTATGCTTAGACTAAATAACCTAAAACTAGTCCTTAATATTTATTATACTGTATTTATTAATTATAGAAGATATTGTTTTGTTTTATAAAACCAATAACAAATTTTCTTCAAGAGTTTGTTTTAATGGGGCGGCACGGTGGTGTAGTGGTTAGCGCTGTCGCCTCACAGCAAGAAGGTCCGGGTTCGAGCCCCGGGGCCGGCGAGGGCCTTTCTGTGCGGAGTTTGCATGTTCTCCCCGTGTCCGCGTGGGTTTCCTCCGGGTGCTCCGGTTTCCCCCACAGTCCAAAGACATGCAGGTTAGGTTAACTGGTGACTCTAAATTGACCGTGAGTGTGAATGGTTGTCTGTGTCTATGTGTCAGCCCTGTGATGACCTGGCGACTTGTCCAGGGTGTACCCCGCCTTTCGCCCATAGTCGGCTGGGATAGGCTCCAGCTTGCCTGCGACCCTGTAGAACAGGATAAAGTGGCTAGAGATAATGAGATGAGTTTGTTTTAATTTTTCATTATCATCCAGCTCCTCATAATTACAGAAAATCAGCTATTCCTGCTGGCCTAGGGAATCGAACCGGTATCCTTTTGGTCCCAAAGCTGCTTCGCTAATCATTAGACCATGGCTTTCCCATGGTTAGCCTTCTAAACCTTGCCACATACTGTATTTCTCCCAAAACGATGCTGACAGGGTTAATAAGGGTTGACAAAGAGCAAACCAGCACCTTTGGCTGTCAAAAATCTGTGCTTAATGGAGTGAAAAGGACAAGCAAAGGGTTCTATGTCACTCTTCACACACTGTGGTCTGATTCTTTGTGTGATGAAGCAGGTGGTCCCTTGTGAGTCCCAATATGGAGGCTGCAGCTGGTCTCTGAACTGAAATGGAGCTGCTGCTTTGGGAGCCGTCCCACAACTTCGTGATTACAGCTGATTTCCTTCCTTAAATTCTGCTTGTTTCACATCCTGCGTCACGTCTTCCGTCTCCTCCTGCTTTCCTCTAGAAACTCAGACACAATTAAACCTCAGGCCTGGACTCACCTCCTTCGTAAGGTACGCCCGTTTTCCTTCCTGTGTGTTACATAGGCTATAAATGGAGTACAGATGGTCAGGCCTTTTCACGCCAATGCCTCCTTTTTTTTCTGAGCCGTTGCTTTGCTCTGTGAGCCAGTGTGCAGCCATCTGGGGTGATAGAACGTCCTGGCTTTGGTTTCTCTTTCAGCTGCTTGTGAAGTTTCTTTCAATGCACAAAACAAATATATGCGTCGCTAATCATGGATTCATGAGTGTCACATTTTAACAGCTAATTTGAATTTAATTTAATCTTAGTCTACTTTATAATAGTTTTAGTCATATTTTAAAGATACTGACTGCAAAGTTATGTGAAATTTTCAATTTTTTTTTCTTGTGCATGGTATTTTCCTATGTCTCACATGCGGACGAACAGGATGTGATCATTTTGATGTCCTGAGGGTCGCGTTTCCCATTTTGGGACCGTTTTCCTCCCTCTTGTGGTAAACAGTACAGCCCTACAGAACCAGGAAACAGCTGAATGCAAGGAAGGAGCTTTTACTAATTAGCATAACTATGGAACTGCGTCATACCAAGATCGTGACGCCACCAAGAAAACATCATGACTCTGCATCGATCTCTGAGAGTTTTGAGTCGCAGGGATGTAATTTGTGGTCGACGTTCACAAATAGATCCGTGAAACAAATATATAGACGAATATATATTTTCTCTGTTCCTGCTTTTGTGTTCTCATTTCTTTCTCTGTAAGATAAAAACATTAGGTGTAGAACTCCATATTCGCAACTGTGAAGTCGAGCCCATGCATTCTAAGGCTAAGATAGCTAAGCGCTAGCTAGAATGATTTGGTTATCTGTCCAGAAAAATGGCACGTCATCTAACCTTGCTCTATCTTGCAGTTGCACTCACAAGGCAGGCTTTCCTTTTCTTTTCCGCTGGCTTTTAGCTGGCGGGAGAACCGAGTCCGCCATGTTTGCCCACGCTGACTTATTTTGGTTAAAAATAGGTCAAACATGCCCCACAGTAGTCATGTGATATTGTTGCTCATTTGCTTCGGCGATCTCCAGAATCATAAAATGTATTATTATTATATTATTATTAAGTTGTCCTCAGATGAGCTTGACAGCGGAGTCTCCAGTTGTCTCGATCCTCCATACATCCGACCAGTTCCCCAGAACTCTCCACTCCTGCGTCTCTCTTCAGCATGTCCACATGTTGGGGTGGGATGTCCTCGTGCCCGCCACCCATGTGTTGGCTCCCATAGCACTACTAGCTGGGAGCTCTCGATGTCTATGGCAGTGGCCAGCGAGCTTCATCCTCCTTGATACCACTTTCTCACTGAGCTTTGGTAGCCCTCCATACAGCTGCTTGTTGGTAATATGCTGGTTCTGGTTGATGTTTAGCACAGCACGCAGCATTCTGGTGTAGCACCCATCCAGGGACTTCTGCATGGAGGGCTTCAGAGTCCAGCTCTCACAGCCGTACAGGAGGACAGACTCAACAGTCACCTGGAAGAAGCTCAGCTTGATGTGTCGAGGGAGTTTGGAGTTCCACACACTGTTCATGCCATTCAGGGCCCTCCACGCCAGTGCCTTTCTCACCTTAAGGTCCTGTTCAGAGGAATTAACCCAGGAGCCCAGGTACTTGAAGTCACCAACTTCTGCCAGTGCACTGCCCCCTGCTGTCTTGAGAGGCGGGTGGTCCAGGGGGATGTTGTAGGTGATAACCTCCATCTTTTTAGCATTCAGCCTGAGGCCCACCTTGGCACACTCCGCCTCCACTCTACTCAGGAGCTCCTGTGCCTGCTCCATGCGGTCAGACATCAGACAGATGTCATCCACGTAATCCAGGTCTGTCAGGACAACAGCAGGGTTTCTTCTAGACTTCTTAGGTGTAATTGTGAAGCCAAGCTCCTGCTCTCGCCCACTGATGGCTTTCCTTAGCATGTAGTCCAGAGCTATGATGAAGAGGAAGGGGGCAAGGGTGTCTCCTTGATGAGGGCTTTAAGCCCAAATCGGCCAGAGTAGGGGCGTGAGGAGTTGTGCCCCACAGTCCTTAACTAGCATTGTAAAGCTTGAAAATGGAGACACCAGTAAAATGTGGGACGCTTTTTATCTCAGCAAAACATTTACACACAGGATACACAGTGTGTGTGGAGCAGCGAAACATCTCGAAACTCCAACAGCAATAGAAATAGAATATTTTGCCCAGAATTCAACTTTGCAGTCAGAAACTTTAAAAATTTGGTTATGTGTAGTTAAGATATAGTTGATAGAAAACAACAGCAATTTTATCAGTAAAAACGTAAGCTTTAATCAGTCGCATTTCCCCCAAAATGTTTTTTTTCCAGTTTCCAAAATGCAAATAAAATATTTTCCTTCTTAAAATGGAACACCAGCTTTCTCAACAAACACATCTTACTATCATACAGTTGGGTCTGTAAGTACACCACCATGGAGTCTGTGAGTTGGCCTAGTGGTTAGCATGTCCACCTCTCGATCAGGAGCGTGAGTTCTACTCGCAATTGGGTCAAACCAAAGACCATCATAAAAATGGTACCTACTACCATCTGGCAAAGCATGCTGCAATACAGATGCGAGTGGGGAAGTCAAACTCTTGTGGTTACCAGAGGACTAGCCCCCTAGCTGTATAGGCGAGAGGCTGAGGGCTATTGAAATGGAGATCAGTGCCACACCCATACACCTTAAAGAGCTGGTTAGTACTGGGACAGGAGACTGCCTGGGAAGACCAGATTCTGGCATGAGAGGGACTTTGACTTTTTTGACACCACTGTGGATTTGAAATGAAGCAAGCAAGGTGTGATTGAAGTGTAGGCTTTCAGCTTTAATTCAACAGAGTTTTTCCATCCATCACCCATAACTGCTTATCCCGTGCAGGGTCGCAGACAAGCTGGAGCCTATCCCAGCTGACTATGGGCGAGAGGCGGGGTACACCTTGGACAAGTCATCAGGTCATCACAGGGCTGACACATAGAGACAAACAACCATTCACACTCACATTCACCAGAGCCACCAATTAGCCTAACCTGCATGCCTTTGGACTGTGGGGGAAACCGGAGCACCCGGAGGAAACCCACGCAGCCACGGGGAGAACATGTAAACTCCACACAGAAAGGCCCTCGTCAGCCACTGGGCTCAAACCCAGAACCTTCTTGCTGTGAGACAACAGTGCTAACCACTACGCCACCGTGCCGCCACAGAGTTTTTAAAAAATACTAAATTAACCAATTATTACTTACAACAATTTTTTACATAGCTCCTTTATTTTCACAGGCTCAAATGTAATTGGACAAATTAACAGTTACAAATATAAGGATCATTTTTAATACTTGGATGCTAATCCTTGGCAGTCGATGACCGCCTGAAGTCTGGAACCCATGGACATCACCAAATGCTGTTTCATCCCTTGAGATGCTTTGCTAGGCCTTTACTGCAGCCGCCTTCAGTTGATGCTTGTTTGTGGGACTTTCTGCCTTCATTTTTGTCTTCTGTATGTGAAACGCAATATCAGTTAGGTTGAGGTCAGGTGACCGACTCAGGCACTTAAGAACATCCTATTTATTTGAGTTAAGAAGCTCTTGAGTTGCTTTCATGGTATGTTTTGGGTTCATTATCCATCTGTACTGTGAAGTGGCATCCTTTGAGTTTTGCAGCATTTGACTGAATCTGATCAGAAAGTATAGCTCTATCTATGCACTTCAGATTTCATCCTGCCAATTCTATTAGCAGTCACATCTTCAATAAATACCAGTGACCCAGTTCCATTGGCAGACATACATGCCCATGTTCACCATGTTTGACAGATGATGTGGTATACTTTGGAGCTTCCTTTCCTTTTCCATACTCTCGTCTTCTCATCAGCCTGGTAAAAGTTAAAAAAATTTGCACATTTGCACAAGGTAAAAAAATTTGCACAAAATGCAAAATGTGACAGATATTTGACCAAAGTTTAACATAAAATAGGAGAATTACATTGATCTTGCTCCTGAATTTACCCGTGACATGCACTTTAACATGCACAGCAGCAGAAATTCCAGCTTCCAGTCCCTAAGCAATCATAATAAACCCCTTCCTGTATCAAGATGAGTATTTTTTTCGATTACTGTGACCATAATCCAGAGTTGTGCTAAAGATCATAGAGTTGTGCTCAGAGACTTTAGAACTTGTGCTAAAAGACTTTTGTGCTAAATAACTAGATACCAACATTGACAATGATACGTATGCTTACCTCATCAAGAGTGTTCTTGACTTGGCTAGATGTTGTGAAGGGTTGTTCTTTACCAAAGAAAGAATTCTGCAATCATCCACTTTAGCTGTCTTCTGTGGTCTTCCAGGTCTGTTGGTGTTGCTTCATTCATCAGTGCATTCCTTCTTTTTCGCAAAATCTATCAAACTGTTGATTTGGCCACTCTTAAAGTTTCTGCTGTCTCTCTGATACGTTTGGATTTTTTTTAGCATAATGGTTGTCTTCTTCACTTGCACTGCCACCTCTTTTTAGATCTTTTATCTCTTTAATTTGTCATGAAATAACAAGGAACCAGGCCACATCTGGCCATGAAATGGCTTAGCAGGCAATGGTCCAATGGACCAGAGTTGCTTTTGCCACCCTGAAGTTAATTATTTTTTGAAAGCAAAAAATAATTAAATGTTTCATTCCTCTTGTACAACAGCAATTTGCTCATGATTACAATTCAACGAATGACACCTTGTACGTTGTAGAACATCCACAAAACATATCATCATCTTGTCACTTACTTTGTCTCAGCTATAAACAATCGTTCCATTACCAGCCTGTCTTCTTTTCTTGGTTGAAGTTAATAAGATTAAAAAAAAATACAGCTTGTCATGTTACTGTAAATCTGCAATCTATAAGCTACTTTGTCTTGAATACTTAGCCACAGTGGAAAACTTAAAAGTAGACGACCTTCGAGTTCATAAAATCGTTCCCGGTGAAATTTGGTCATTGTGATATATGTTTATTTCTGTAATATCTTAAAAATAAAACAGGCCATTCTCTGGCTGGGAAGTTACTTAATTTGAGGTGAATCCCGAGCAAATAATCTGCATGAAATCGCTCGCTTCTTGCAGTCAAGCAGACAGAGAAAGTCCGTGTGCGCATGCGCAGGTTTACCTTAGTCGTCGTCTTCTTCATCTTTAGGGTTTTATGGCAGCTGGGATCCAGTGTTTCATTACTCCCATCTACAGGTTTACCTTTGAGCGTGCACTGACAGTTCCATCATTCCGTCGCTAAACGAACAGCTGATCACACTGAAGTGCTTGCTGAGCGCCAATATTTATTAGTTTGGTCCTGCGTTTCCTTTCCTTCGTATATAACCTAACGTCTTTTCTTCTCGCTTTCTTTCCGTTACTGTAGTCGGTCTTTCACGTTTCATTCGCACACCCACACACGTCCTCCATTTTTCTCTCCTGTTTCAAATTTGTATCCCATAATGCCTTGCGCAAATGTGGAAAGCCCACCATGTGATGCATGACGTAGTGTCCCAAGCCCGGATGAGAAAGGAGGAGGGTTGGGCGTGGGGTCAGCAGCCCCACCCCGTAAAACCTTTGCCGCTACAGAAACGCCAACAAGGAGATCAACAACCAACTCAGCCTTGGGAGAAGATGGACCTTCAGCTGGAGGACTTATGACGCGGAGTGGCGAAAGCCGTAAGGAAGCCACTCAGCCGACAACCATCCTTTCAACGAGAGCAACCATCAATATCGGGACATGGAATGTAAGGACCATGTACGAAGCAGGGAAGACAGCTCAGGTGGCAGCAGAGATGAGGACCTACCGTCTCGACGTCCTTGGCATTAGCGAGTCAAGATGGACGGGTAGTGGACAGAAGAGGCTGACCACAGGAGAGAGGCTGCTGTTTTCTGGCCATGAGGAGGAATTTAGGGACATGTGGAGATAAATTCATTAATTGTTCTATTTTTTTTTTAAAATCGAATAAAATTAGAAGTCTGTGATTCGAATTCAGTTGCTTTAAACAAAAATAACTGGGTGCCAGGAAAATTCTTTTTATGACCTACACTTGAAAAATCTGAAAGGCAGTCTAGCTTTAAGGTTACAGCTTTACCTCTGACTGTTACAAAGCCCTGATACTGGAGGATCCTTTTGAAAATCTGCTTACAAAAAACTTCACTCTATCGATAATTTCATAGGGATTTTTTTAATCCATCCACAGTCCCTGTATAAGTTATTATAAAAAACAACGATAGAATTACTATAGAACAAGCACATTAATATAAATATAACTGACCTGATCCATCCTTGCCATTATACTACTGTACCATTTGTACCTCCTGTAACATAATTTTGTTTGCACGACCTCACTGACTGTGTTGTGTATATTTTTTGTATCTTGTCTGTAAATATCCTGCATATTGTCTGTATATTGTGTGTTGTTTATATTGTTGATAGAGCATATTTATACTGTATATTATAGATATTGTTTATTGTCGATAGATATTGTATAACAGATATTTTAGACATATTGTATCTAATGTACTGTAGGTATTGTACATTATTTATATTGTATATAATAGTATAATTAACAATTATTCCACGAAACTGAGTCGTAAATGAACTGATAGCTGACGAGGCGCATAGCACCGAGTGGAATAACTGTTTTATTCTATCCACATTCACTGGATTTTGAGAAACAGAGCATTTTTATGCCTCCGCCACCGTAAGGTACAGGAGGCATTATGTTTTCGGGTTGTCCGTCTGTCCATGCGTGCGTCCGTCCCGAGACCTTGTGAACGCGATATCTTAAAGGCTAATGAAAGGAATTTCACCAAACTTTCACCATTTGTGCGCTTTGGGACAAACATGAACTGATTAGATTTTTAGATCAAAAGGTCTAAGGTCAAGGTCACTGTGAGGTCGAATGTCTGTCTGAGAACCTTGTGAACACAATATCTCCAAGGCAAATCAAAGGAATTTCACCAAACTTTCACCATTTGTGCATTTGGGGACAAAGATAAACTGATTAGATTTTGAGATCAAATGGTCTAAGGTCAAGATTACTGTGAGGTCAAATGTCCATCCCCAAATCACAACTTAATAAGGTGTGTAGTCTACCGGGCGGAGGCATCCCCATCGACGCCGTTGGCGTCGAGTTCTATCTAGTTACTTTTATTTTTTGTTAGGACTGGGACTGTTTTGGCCTCTAGAGGCCGCTGTTTTTTCCTTATCTTGTCATGTTTGTTTTGGCCTCTAGAGGCCGCCACTGTTTGTGTTTTGTGTTTTTGTTTTGACAGCCATGTGCCTTTGTTTTGTGCCCCGCCTAGTCCTCATTATTGTCACCTGTGTCCTATTTAGTTTGTGTATAAATACTCCCTCAGTTTGGTCCCTCGTCACGGAGTCTTTGTGCTGTTATGTTTAGCTCCAGTAACCTCTGTTCCGTGGTCCTTGCCTGTGTATTTGTGGTTTTTGTACTTTGCTTTCTTTTGGACTTTTTTTTGACTTTGTGTTTACCATTTTTGGATCCTCTGTGTGTTTGTATTTTTGCCTCTTCTTTTCTGGTTTTTGGCTCTTTGTTTCTTTGAACTTTTGGTTTTTTCCTGGTTATCTTCTGAGCGTTTGGATTATACTTTTGTTTTTGTCCTGGATTGTAAATATTGTAAATAAACTGTTTTTCTACTCTACTTTCACCTCACTCCTCTGCACTTGAGTCATTCCCCTGGTGGCCTAGTGGGGGTTTGCTGGATCACTACACCAGTGACCTGGGTTTGATCCCCAGCAAAATCCTAACATTTTTTGCAAATTCCCTAAATAAAAACTTTATACAAAACATCCAACAAAATCATTTACACTTAGAATGTAAACAAACCAGCAAAACAACAGGAGCAATTTGTGAAAAATGCGATAATAATTCTTGAAAAATTCCAAAAAACGTTACGTTCTTACCATCAAATACTTTTATTCCATATTTTGTTGCTTTTGTTTGTTTTTTTTTGGGGGGGGTTGTTTTCGAGTAGAGTTTTTAACTTCGTCCTCGGTTGGTTCAGCAACATGCTCTGCCATTTTGTTTTTCTCTACTCACGGTATATGAGCTGATAGCCTGGTAGTAGAGTAGCCAATCAGAGCGCGCAATTGCTCATATCCAGTGAATGTGGATAGAATAAGTTTAGATACACACGGAGATACTGTATACAAACAAAAATATTAACATATAAAGAAGCAGCCTTGGGCCCAAAGGGTCACTGAGTCGATTCCCTGGACCAGCAGGAAAAATGGGTAGGGGGATGTGAATGAACAGCACTTTCCCCTCCCTCTGTATCCATGGTATAGACCCTTTTCAGTCACGTGACCTTCGTAAACGCGACCGCCATTTTGGACATGTAGTGGATTTCGGCTCGAATCAGTTTGAATGCGAGGAAGGTGACAAACAAAAAACATAAAAGAAAAAGGAGCGAGATGCAGAAAACACCTTCACTATCCAGCGACGTAGGGCATTTACAGGGCGAGCAGAGGGAGAGGTATTTGCAAAAATTGAGGTTAGCAGGCTTAGAGAACGACGTTGACCTGCTTCCATCAGGATTGTTCACTGACGTATGGAAGTACACGAAGCCCTCGTCTTTACTTGACTTCGGCCCACATGATCTGTATACCTATTTCGTTAAAAACCCATCGCCATACACATACACGCCAACGTCCTAGGTGCCGGAGCGCGCTCCGGCTTGCTCCAGGAGTGCTCCAGCCGAGGTTACGGAGCGTGCTCCGGCTTGCTCCCCCTCAAATTAAGCAGCGCGCTCCGGCTTGCTCCGGAGCAAGCCGGAGCGCGCTGCTTAATTTGAGGGGAACCTCGGCCGGAGCACTCCGGGAGCAAGCCGGCGCGTGCTGCTTAATTTGAGGGGAACCTCGGCCGGAGCACTCCGGGAGCAAGCCGGCGCGCGCTGCTTAATTTGAGGGGGAGCAAGCCGGAGCGCGCTCCGGAACCTCGGACGTTGGCTCCGGCAGCTATTTATACTGGATCCGGTGTAAATAGTTGCCGGATCATAATTACAGTAAACTAGTAAATACAGTAAAGGAAAAACTTGAGACTGAAAGGTTTTAACAGTCATCCAAATGACTGAACGTAAACATTGCTACAGTAACATACCAGCTACTATGTTGTTGACATTAGCTAGTCAACAATAGCTACTACAGAAGAAGAAAGAGGTTACAATGGGTTATTTTAGCCTATTTGGTTACACACTCGCCGCCACAGAATGTTAACAGCAATGTAATGCCTTTTCTGGCTAATTTTATTCATCTTACCTCCAACAAAGTGGTCACTACACAAGCGTTGGTATGCCGAGGGCTGCCAATCTTTCCTGTTAATGGCCGCTATCCATCTTCTCCATCGGGATCCGATAAAATGATAAACCTTGCCTTGTTTGTTGATGGTTACTACATCCAGGTGCACAACAATATAGTGGCATGATGGAAGTCTTGCTGAAAGTAAAAACTTTCTTTGCTGCTGTTCCTCAATGTTGGCTGTGGTAAACTACTGGTAGTACATGTCCAAAATGGCGACCGCGTTTGTCGTGACGTCACGTGAAAAGGGTCTATAGCTGCCCACTGCTCTTGGTATGTGTATGCGCTCATTGCTCAATTGTGTGGGTGGGTGAGTGGATGTGTTCATTGCCTCAGATGGGTTAAAAGCAGAAGAGGAATTTCACGGTGTTCAAGTGTACATGTGACAAAGAAAGTCTTCTTCTATATAGTCGTCTATACAACACTCAGGTTTCATTTTGTGGGAGCTGTAGCTGGTCTTCAGCAGATAAAACAGTCAGAAAGGTAAAGGAAGGACAGTGCAAATTACACACACACACATACACACACACACACACACATACACACACACACACAATGCTGTCAGCGACTGATAAATAGCTGCCTAGCAGATGGGCTTTGGACCAGGCCTTGCCCTTCTGTACACACACATCCTTCATTCTGGTGCCAATCTAATGTTGGGATCAGATTTTGATGAGGGTCAAACAGCTGCAAAGCCAAAACGCAATTCTGGGAATGGTCTTGAAGCTGAATTGCAGCAGCATAAAATCCCTAAGAGTGTGTTCATTTACATCGACATCTACGGTTACATTTGTTGTATTTATTCATTTATCAGGGATTTTTAATACAATGTGACATGCAGTACATATGGATTTTAATTTAGCTACAGTGGTGGAAATCACAATCCATCATTATCAAATTATTATAGTTATTACCGAATTCATTTAATTATTAGCCAGACTGAGTGGTCACTTGAATGGGTTTTAATCCAAGCCTCAGTAACTGAAGAACAAGTAGGCCTGGAAATAATGTCTGAAAAACCTGGACCTAATATGTTCTGTTGATGGAAGGTTTCAAAACCAAAACCTCTATGGTGCAAATAAATAGAGGATATTACACGGTGGTGCAAAGATACGAAGTTTATCTTCGAGTGGTGAATGTATATATCACAAACGAGTAAAATATTTTCAATACAAGAAGATAAACTTCATATCTTCACACCATTGTCTTTATATTATATGGACACATCCACAAAAAAAAATTAAATACGCAAATTAATCAAAAGAATTTTAATTTTGAACCGGTTCACCATTTTGACAACGCGCGTCTAGTCAACGGGAAAGCACTGGGAGTGACATCATCGGAGTGAAATATCGGGAATTATTATACATACAGGACTTTTTTTTTTTGATGGAATAAAAATATGTATTATATTCCTTTCTAACAGGTGTCATTCATTTGGTTTTAGAGCATGCAATACTGTTAGCATATCGCTTATCCTATGTGTATTACATCACTTTACCCAATGGAGAATGAGTGTTGAATATGGTTTACGATATTGCATGGTTGTCAAGACAACATGACATCACATGTCGGTGACATAAAACTTCCGCGCTAGCAAGCGACTGTGACAATTTGTAAACAAACATGGTTGCCAGGTTTGCTTCGTGAAATACGAAAGATTCTGAGAGAATTTTGAAAGAGATAGGTGTGTTGAACACCTGAAAGGAATATGTATTAATAATAATAATAATAATAATAATAATAATAATAATAATAATGGCTTATTTTCATGGTATATCAGATATATTCCATTTAGCTACTCGTCCTCGACTCATTCAGTATCATGCTAGCTGAATGGAATATAACTGACATCCCACTCAACGCCATCCAGTATTATTTAAATGCAACCCCAATTCTAAAAAGTTGGGACAAAGTACAAATTGTAAATAAAACGGAATGCAATAATTTACAAATCTCAAAAACTGATATTGTATTCACAATAGAACATAGACAACATATCAAATGTCGAAAGTGAGGCATTTTGAAATTTCATGCCAAATATTGGCTCATTTGAAATTTCATGACAGCAACACATATCAAAAAAGTTGGGACGGGCAATAAGAGGCTGGAAAAGTTAAAGGTACAAAAAAGGAACAGCTGGAGGACCAAATTGCAACTCATTAGGTCAATTAACAATAGGTCATTAACATGACTGGGTATAAAAAGAGCATCTTGGAGTGGCAGCGGCTCTCAGAAGTAAAGATGGGAAGAGGATCACCAATCCCCCTAATTCTGCGCCGACAAATAGTGGAGCAATATCAGAAAGGAGTTCGACAGTGTAAAATTGCAAAGAGTTTGAACATATCATCATCTACAGTGCATAATATCATCAAAAGATTCAGAGAATCTGGAAGAATCTCTGTGCGTAAGGGTCAAGGCCAGAAAACCATACTGGGGCCCGTGATCTTCGGGCCCTTAGACGGCACTGCATCACATACAGGCACGCTTCTGTATTGGAAATCACAAAATGGGCTCAGGAATATTTCCAGAGAACATTATCTGTGAACACAATTCACCGTGCCATCCGCCGTTGCCAGCTAAAACTCTATAGTTCAAAGAAGAAGCCGTATCTAAACATGATCCAGAAGCGCAGACGTCTTCTCTGGGCCAAGGCTCATTTAAAATGGACTGTGGCAAAGTGGAAAACTGTTCTGTGGTCAGACGAATCAAAATTTGAAGTTCTTTATGGAAATCAGGGACGCCGTGTCATTCGGACTAAAGAGGAGAAGGACGACCCAAGTTGTTATCAGCGCTCAGTTCAGAAGCTTGCATCTCTGATGGTATGGGGTTGCATTAGTGCGTGTGGCATGGGCAGCTTACACATCTGGAAAGACACCATCAATGCTGAAAGGTATATCCAGGTTCTAGAGAAACATATGCTCCCATCCAGACGACATCTCTTTCAGAGAAGACCTTGCATTTTCCAACATGACAATGCCAAACCACATACTGCACCAATTACAGCATCATGGCTGCGTAGAAGAAGGGTCCGGGTACTGAACTGGCCAGCCTGCAGTCCAGATCTTTCACCCATAGAAAACATTTGGCGCATCATAAAATGAAAGATATGACAAAAAAGACCTAAGACAGTTGAGCAACTAGAATCCTACATTAGACAAGAATGGGTTAACATTCCTATCCTTAAACTTGAGCAACTTGTCTCCTCAGTCCCCAGACGTTTACAGACTGTTGTAAAGAGAAAAGGGGATGTCTCACAGGGGTAAACATGGCCTTGTCCCAACTTTTTGAGATGTGTTGTTGTCATGAAATTTAAAATCACCTAATTTTTCTCTTTAAATGATGCATTTTCTCAGTTTAAACATTTGATATGTCATCTATGTTCTATTCTGAATAAAATATGGAATTTTGAAACTTCCACATCACTGCATTCTGTTTTTATTTACAATTTGTACTTTGTCCCAACTTTTTTGGAATCGGGGTTGTACGTCACTCAGATCCGTGATGTATTTCGTATGAAAAATGTGAGTTTTTCAACACGAGAAGATAAACTGCATATCTTCAAGCCAACGTGTGATTTTCTTTTTATTATATCGACACGTTCACAAACAAAAAGTACCCAAATTTATCAAAACAATTCACTCATCAATTTCCTCATGAGCGACATATAGAGATTTATGTCATGGTTTTGGTTCTCCATGTCCTGGATGGAGCTCGTATGAGAAATATGATTAGTGTATTCCCCAGTAAAACACTCATGTCCATATAATATCTATGATTATTAAACCTATTCTTGATTTCTGATGTCTTACCTGATTATTACCGTAAGCCTACAGTACATTTCAGGTAAGGTTGCTTTTACCATTGTTCTGTAGACAGTTGTCTGTTGACTGCTGGCTAACCTCATAATATGTTACCACAAATATTATTATTGATTGTGCTAATTTGGATGATTTTAGGCATCACAGACTGTCAAACAGGTGCTCATGCATATTTCATGCATAGTTCACTGGCCAACGTTGGCTGTGGCTTCCTGCTTTCCTCAAATTGGCAAAGCATTTTCTGGCTGCTTCTTTTAAATTAGAAATGAAAACTATTTCATCTCATCTCATTATCTCTAGCCGCTTTATCCTGTTCTACAGGGTCGCAGGCAAGCTGGAGCCTATCCCAGCTGACTACGGGCGAAAGGCGGGGTACACCCTGGACAAGTCGCCAGGTCATCACAGGGCTGACACATAGACACAGACAACCATTCACACCTACGGTCAATTTAGAGTCACCAGTTAACCTAACCTGCATGTCTTTGGACTGTGGGGGAAACCGGAGCACCCGGAGGAAACCCACGCGGACACGGGGAGAACATGCAAACTCCGCACAGAAAGGCCCTCGCCGGCCACGGGGCTCGAACCCGGACCTTCTTGCTGTGAGGTGACAGCGCTAACCACTACACCACCGTGCCGCCCCAATTCAGCACTCATATGGTGTAAAACTCTCTTACAAAATAAAAAAATAAAAATAAATAAACAAAATGAAATATTTATCATGATGTCTTCGATAAATATTTGAATATCTGGGTCTAGATAAAGAAATGCAACCACAAACCCGACACTGTAGTTACTGTCCTTATTGTGCACCAGAGCACATCTATCTATATCTATCTATCTATCTATCTATCTATCTATCTATCTATCTATCTATCTATCTATCTATCTATCTATCTATCATTATAAAGAAGCAGGAGAAGACTGGGGGAGCCAAGCAAGAGACAGTCACTCAACAAAAAGGCATCAGCACTTTTAATGATGCTCCTCACATCGCTGAATGAGGCTCAGTGTGTGTTTGAGTGTATATGAAACGATTTTCTCAGCATTCTGTCTTTTCACCTGAATAGCCTGTTACAGAGCTTGGTTAAGAAAATAAACCTTATGCTTACTCAAGTGTTTGAGTAAACTTCAGTAATTTAAACATGTGGTCCGCTCCGTGTGATTGTAGGGGAGAAAACATGGGCTGTGACTTCTCATGAATTATTTGAGCTGCTTGGAGCATAACAGCATGTCCTTGCACAGTGAGCTGGATATATATATATATATATATATATATATATATATATATATATATATATATATATATATAAAATACTCGAGACTATATAATGCTTCCGTATAGAGGCAGAGGTTATTGTAGATTGAGCTCTTTTCTTTGCATGAATCCTGTTAAACTGTAACCATGGAAACCCATTACATTTGGTCAAACAAAAGACAAATGTGAGTTCTTTTACCCTGTCTGTGTTATCGCAGATGGTGTGTATGTTTGGGAAACTTGATATTCAGTAAATGTACAGGATTTACAGGACAGCACTGTGCATGCATGCATCCATCACATCACATCACATCACATCACATCACACACATATAAAACATCTCTATTTGAAACCTGGGTGAGCAAATGCCACAGGTCAGGTGTGACAGTATGACTGAGTGATACACTATCACCTCACAGCAATAAGGTTCTGGGTCTGAACCTTACTGCTGACCAGGGCCTTCCTGTATGGAGTTTGGATGTTCTCCTCATGCCTGCTTGGGTTTCCTCTGGGTGCTCTGGTTTCCTCCGACAGTCCAAAGACATGCAGATTAGGTCAACTGGCTACTTGAAATTGCCTGTAGGTATGAATGTGTGTGTGAATGGTTGTTTGTTTCTATTGGCCCTTTTCCACGACCCTTTTTCAGCTCACTTCAGCCCGACACGGCTCGCGTTTCGACTACCTCAGAGTGGCGCGACTCAGCTCGCTTCAGCCCTACTCAGCACCCAAAACTCGCACGGTTTTGGAGTAGGGCTGAAGCGAGCCAAACCGAGCCGAGTGGGGCTAGGGGCGTGAGGAGACACTCCCCTGTGCACTGATTGCTGAGAAGGAGTGTCTTCACATGCCCACACACGCCCCGCGAGCACGCTGGGATCTGTAAACACCGTAAACCCGGAAGAAGAAGAATTACGAATTACGAGAATTATGAAGTCTTATGCGCCTCGCCTCATCTATACGCTCTTGCCAGTATCTGTTGGCGTTGTCGGTGACAACAAGCCACAGCACCAAGACCAGCAACACTAACGACTCCATGTTTATTGTTTACTCTCCGGGTCGTGAGACTACCGCTTAAAAGGTCACTGATGTCATTGTTTGCGACATCACGTGACATCCACCCACTTTCGCTAACTCCACCCAATGTGTCCACCCACTTCCAGCCAGCACGGTTCAGCGCGGTTGTAGTCGAAATGCAACTCCAACAGCCCCACTCAGCTCGACTCAGCCCAACTCAGCACCGCACGGCTCAGCCCAACTCAGCCGCGTTGGTAGTGGAAAAGCGGCATAAGATAGCCCTGTGACAGATTCGTGACCTGCCCAGTGTGAACCCCGGCTCTCACTCGAAGTTAGCTGGGATTGGATCCAGCTTCCCCAGTAGCCAGTAGCTGGTGGTCTACCAAAGCTCAGCTGACAAGGCATTTGTATGGAGAAGGTGTATTGCTTGCATGAAAAATGCCTTATGCTGGCATTGTTTTAGGTAGTTCGAATCGATCAAACCGTGAAACTGATAAAAGTTTCTTCAGGGTTCCCTGTGAACGAATAAAAAAGGGTGAACGAACACAGGATTTCACAAAAAGACATCGAGAAAGGTGGCTTTTGAACCTCTCAGTGAAATCGAAGGGAGCCGAGTCGATGCATGCTCGAGTTTGCCGTGATCACTTGGTGAAAGGTTTGTATTTCCCTCTCAGCTATGGCCTTAGTGTTTTCCAAGTACTTTTCTTGCTATGTGTCATTATTTTATGGTGCTTTTTTTTAGTCATGAAGCACTGAAGTTCCCAGCTGTTTCTTTGTTTCCTCCTCACAAAGTCCATATGCATGAAGGTCGTGACAAAATTCTTCCCCAGCCGTACAGTTACAATGCGCCGTGATCACTTCTCCATCTTGTTTAACTAAGATCCAGGTCTTTAAAGGGGTTTCTGATGATTTATGTGAATGATTTAGCTGAGAGATAAGAGCCAACACAAGTGAGAATCAAGCCAACTGTTGTTTGTTTACACTTCAACTTGCAGCGCTTCGTTGTAAAGACATGAACGAAAAGCTTAAAAAAACATACTTACACGGGCAAAAACAACACAGGATTCATTCGGCAGTGACTTGATAGCGAGGTCCTTTACCCAGCCACGTACAAAAAAGTTGTAAGCCTCCATACTCTTCCACGCTTTCATCTGTTTTGTGGTGTAGAAGGACGTCTGCAACACCAGATAGTTCGAGATGTTGGGGAACTCGACTGAAGGGTAGTTTTTGAGATCGTATGACAAATCCTTCTTTCCCAGACTGTAGGGGTCGATTCTATCGCACATAGCAATCTTCTGAATAGATCTAAAGCCAGCAGTGGCTTCTAGATTATGAACATACTCTGATAAGTTATCGCTAGTTGTTTGCACTACGGCAGCCATTTAGACCACCAGCTATTTCACTTCCGGTAAAACCACTAAGAAAAGTCATGTGACTGAAACCCAGCAATTGATAATGGATGGATGGATGGATGGATGGATGGATGGATGGATGCGTAGTTGTAAACAATATATAGAGGATATTATACAGTTTCGCGAAGATATGAAGTTTATCTTCAAATGATGAATGTATATATCACGAGTGAGCGAAGCAAACGAGTGAAAATATTTTCAACACGAGAAGATAAACTTCATATATTCACAGCACCATGTAATGTTCTTTATATTATACAGACACATCCACATTAAAAAAAAAACGCAAGTTAATCAAAAGAATTTTAATTTTGAACCGGTTTCTCATTTTGTCAACACACGTCCAGTCAGCGGGAAAACACTGGGAGTGACATCATCGGAGTGAAATATCAGGAATTATTATACACACAGGACATCATGTGTTCTATTCCCTTCTAGCAGGTTTTATTCATTTGGTTTGATAGCATGCAATATTGTTAGCATATCGCTTATCCTACGTGTATTATGTCACTCTACCCAATGGAGAATGAGCGTTGAAGATGGTTTATGATATGGCATGGTTGTCAAGACAACATGACGTCACACATCGGAGACATAAAACTTCCGCACTAGCGAGCGACTGGGACAATTTGTAAACAAATTTGGAGAGAATTTTGAAAGAGAAGGACGCGTTGAACACTCAAAAGGAATGTGTGTGGATAATAATAATAATAATAATAATAATAATAATAATATTGGCTGGGGTTTTTTCATGGTATATCAGTTATATTCCATTCAGCTACTCATCTTCAACTCATTCAGTATCATTCTAGCTGAATGGAATATATCTGATATACCACTCAACGCCAGACAATATTATTTAAATACGTCACTCAGCTCAGTGATGTATTTTGTATAAACTTCAGATCCTCAATCCAACATGTGATTTTCTTTTTATTATATCGACACATTCACAAACAAAAAGTCTCCAAATTTATCAAAATTCATCGATTTGCAATTGTCATGAACAGTTTTGCACTCAAGTCTCCATCAAGGAACAGTTTATAACTTAAACAAAACAGACTTCATGTTGGCGGCACGGTGGTGTAGTGGTTAGCGCTGTCGCCTCACAGCAAGAAGGTTCTGGGTTCGAGCCCTGTGGCCGGCGAGGGCCTTTCTGTGTGGAGTTTGCATGTTCTCCGCATGTCCGCGTGGGTTTCCTCCGGGTGCTCCGGTTTCCCCCACAGTCCGAAGACATGCAGGTTAGGTTAACTGGTGACTCTAAATTGACCGTAGGTGTGAATGTGAGTGTGAATGGTTGTCTGTGTCTATGTGTCAGCCCTGTGATGACCTGGCGACTTGTCCAGGGTGTACCCCGCCTTTCGCCCGTAGTCAGCTGGGATAGGCTCCAGCTTGCCTGCAACCCTGTAGAAGGATAAAGCGGCTAGAGATAATGAGAATGAGAATGAGACTTCATGTTAAAACTATAATGAATTTCCTGGTTACACAGTGGGGGCGGCACGGTGGTGTAGTGGTTAGCGCTGTCGTCTCACAGCAAGAAGGTTCTGGGTTCGAGCCCTGTGGCCGGCGAGGGCCTTTCTGTGTGGAGTTTGCATGTTCTCCGCATGTCTGCGTGGGTTTCCTCCGGGTGCTCCGGTTTCCCCCACAGTCCGAAGACATGCAGGTTAGGTTAACTGGTGACTCTAAATTGACTGTAGGTGTGAATGTGAGTGTGAATGGTTGTCTGTGTCTATGTGTCAGCCCTGTGATGACCTGGCGACTTGTCCAGGGTGTACCCCGCCTTTCGCCCATAGTCAGCTGGGATAGGCTCCAGCTTGCCTGCGACCCTGTAGAACAGGATAAAGCGGCTAGAGATAATGAGATGAGATGTTTAAAGTCATTATTTTTCTGTAAAGCTGCTTTGTGACAATGAAATGATGTGATATACGAATTTCAATGTCACTTATTCCATTTAATTTAAAATATTTTCTATGGCTTTAGATTGCTGAACAGACGAGGGAGTTCAGCTGTACGATGTCAAAGTGCAGTTCCGTCATAATTAAAAGACCTTCCATGGAAATCAAGGTTGTAGCATTGGGATTTTCATTAGTGCATCATATTCATGATTCATAATTAACTGGCCCCTGCACATCACTGTTATATAATGCTTGCTTGCAAATTATGTTAGCAGATCAATAAAAACAATGTCCACACACTTCCTTCATAGAAAAGTGCTTTTAAAGTCCATGACCTTGTAGAAAAGGAGAACTTAATTTGATTATATATAAAATCAGCCACTTTATTAGGAACACCCATCCATCCACCTGCTGTTTGATGCGGTTCTCTAATCAGCCGATCCCTTGACAGCAGCACGATGCATCAGATCACGCGTACGCAAATCAAGAGCTTCAGTTAATGTTCACAATGTTCAAACATCAGAACGGGAAAAATTGTGATCTCAAAGTGTGACTTTCTTTCACTGTGGCATGGGTGTTGGTTTGAGCCAGATGGACTGGTTTGAGTGTTTCAGAAACTGCTGATCTCCTGGGGTTTTCACACACAACAGTCTCTACACAGAATGGTGCGAAAAACAAAAAATATCGATTGAAGTGACAGTTCTGTGGGTGGAAACAAATGCCTTGTTGATAAGAGAGGGTCAGAGGAAAATGGCCAGATTGGTTCGAGCTGCCAGGAAGGAACTCATATAGCAACTCATATAATCACTCTTTACAACTGTGGTGAGCAGAAAAGCATCTCAGCATGCAACAGCAGAAGAATACATTGGGTTCCAGTCCTGCAGCCAAGAACATGGATCTTAGAATCAAGAAGAAATTCCTATTAAAGTGGCTGGTGAGCACAGACACACACACGGCACGGTGGTGTAGTGGTTAGCACTGTCCCCTCACAGCAAGAAGGTTCTGTGTTCGAGCCCAGTGGCCGGCGAGGGCCTTTCTGTGTGGAATTTGCATGTTCTCCCCGTGTCCGCATGGGTTATTTCCGGGTGCTCTGGTTTCCCCTACAGTCCAAAGGCATGCAGGTTAGGTTAACTGGTGACTCTAAATTGACCGTAGGTGTGAATGTGAGTGTGAATGGTTGTCTGTGTCTATGTGTCAGCCCTGTGATGACCTGGCAACTCGTCCAGGGTGTACCCCGCCTTTTGCCCATAGTCAGCTGGGATAAGCTCCAACTTGCCTGTGACCCTGTAGGACAGGATAAGCAGCTACAGATAATGTATGGATGGATTTTGCCCATTGTCTCCGCCTTTGATATCCTGTTTGTACATCGCCTGACCTTTGCCTGTTTCTCGACTCTGATTTTTTATCACTGATTTGGATCTGTTTGGATCCATCAAGACCAAAACCTCACGCCACAGAAACAGTTTCTTTCGTACCGCTGCTGGCCTCATAAACATGACTAATGACCCCCACTTACTCTGCCCCCCACCCCCCGCCAGTACCATACCTCAGACTCCTGGCCCACTCTGCCACCCCTCCCCACCTCAATAAACAAGACCAGTGACCCCATTTACATTTGAGCATACAAGCCAAATTTCTTGTAGTTGCAACAATTACTTGGCAATAAAGCTTTTTCTGATTCTGATTGCCAGTGTGTTTTTAAATAAAACTCTTTCGGTGATTCTATCCATCTCTCGCCTGCATTTTTCTGACAGACGGAGAGTTTACAAGTTACATGCTTAAGAGTAACCATGGCAACAGTGCATATGGAGTAAAGACTCAAATAAAAGTGCTTTTAGCTCGTAAAATAAAGTCGTGTTAATGGATTTTTTTAAGTCAGTGATCACCGTTCTCGATAATCATTAGTGATCAACACCTAAGCGAAACTCGTTAAGCCTTTGTTTTATGGCGTTAAGACGTATTGTTAACGACTGTGGACTTGATTACTTATTGTTTATCTCTGGAGGGAAGAGGAGTGCATGGCTCAGTGATGTTTTTTTGAAGACTCTGACTCATTGTCATTAAAGGCAGGGGACACAAACTTAGTTCATTATATGCGAAAGTTTGTCGTAAAAGAGTTTGTTATAGCGGGGTTGCAGTGGTGATTGGTGATCAAGAGTTAAATCTTCAGATCTTAAAAGTTTCTTGAAAGTATTGGTATTTGTTCATTGATTCTACCATCATTATACAACAAGTGAATCAATGAGTCTCCATATTTTACACGTTGACTATATACTTATTTGTATATACTGTACATTATATACATTATATACAAATAGCACCTTATATCCTGTACATTGCATATGACCATTCTGTTACAAGTATTTACTCCCATGACAGGTGGATGGGAGAGGATGATCAGAAATGAAGCTTATGGGACACAGAAAGGTCATATTGATTGCGTTCTAGCATTTTGGCTCTAACACAGTGCTCAGACGGTGCTGAGCGAATGTTTACAGTCTCAGGAGTAATTTGAGATTCATTTATTAAGTCATCCATCTTTAGTAGTTTGTTTATATTGATCAGGGTTACTGTGACTGTGATGTAAATTAGTTATTGGTTTATATTTTTAGAAATAGCTGCAGGAGAGGGTGGGATTGATGAGAATTATTTTGCAAAAGTACAACCCCGATTCCAAAAAAGTTGGGACAAAGTACAAATTGTAAATAAAAACGGAATGCAATAACTTACAAATCTCAAAAACTGATATTGTATTCACAATAGAACATAGACAACACATCAAATGTCGAAAGTGAGACATTTTGAAATTTCATGCCAAATACTGGCTCATTTGAAATTTCATGACAGCAACACATCTCAAAAAAGTTGGGACGGGGCAATAAGAGGCTGGAAAAGTTAAAGGTACAAAAAAGGAACAGCTGGAGGACCAAATTGCAACTCATTAGGTCAATTGGCAATAGGTCATTAACATGACTGGGTGTAAAAAGAGCATCTTGGAGTGGCAGCGGCTCTCAGAAGTAAAGATGGGAAGAGGATCACCAATCCCCCTAATTCTGCGCCGACAAATAGTGGAGCAATATCAGAAAGGAGTTCGACAGTGTAAAATTGCAAAGAGTTTGAACATATCATCATCTACAGTGCATAATATCATCAAAAGATTCAGAGAATCTGGAAGAATCTCTGTGCGTAAGGGTCAAGGCTGGAAAACCATACTGGGTGCCCGTGATCTTCGGGCCCTCAGACAGCACTGCATCATATACAGGCATGCTTCTGTATTGGAAATCACAAAATGGGCTCAGGAATATTTCCAGAGAACATTATCTGTGAACACAATTCACCGTGCCATCCGCCGTTGCCAGCTAAAACTTTATAGTTCAAAGAAGAAGCCGTATCTAAACATGACCCAGAAGCGCAGACGTCTTCTCTGGGCCAAGGCTCATTTAAAATGGACTGTGGCAAAGTGGAAAACTGTTCTGTGGTCAGACGAATCAAAATTTGAAGTTCTTTATAGAAATCAGGGACGCCGTGTCATTCGGACTAAAGAGGAGAAGGACGACCCAAGTTGTTATTGGCGCTCAGTTCAGAAGCCTGCATCTCTGATGGTATGGGGTTGCATTAGTGCATGTGGCATGGGCAGCTTACACATCTGGAAAGACACCATCAATGCTGAAAGGTATATCCAGGTTCTAGAGCAACATATGCTCCCATCCAGACGACGTCTCTTTCAGGGAAGACCTTGCATTTTCCAACATGACAATGCCAAACCACATACTGCATCAATTACAGCATCATGGCTGCATAGAAGAAGGGTCCGGGTACTGAACTGGCCAGCCTGCAGTCCAGATCTTTCACCCATAGAAAACATTTGGCGCATCATAAAACGGAAGATACGACAAAAAAGACCTAAGACAGTTGAGCAACTAGAATCCTACATTAGACAAGAATGGGTTAACATTCCTATCCCTAAACTTGAGCAACTTGTCTCCTCAGTCCCCAGACGTTTACAGACTGTTGTAAAGAGAAAAGGGGATGTCTCACAGTGGTAAACATGGCCTTGTCCCAACTTTTTTGAGATGTGTTGTTGTCATGAAATTTAAAATCACCTAATTTTTCTCTTTAAATGATACATTTTCTCAGTTTAAACATTTGATATGTCATCTATGTTCTATTCTGAATAAAATATGGAATTTTGAAACTTCCACATCATTGCATTCCGTTTTTATTTACAATTTGTACGATGTCCCAACTTTTTTGGAATTGGGGTTGTATAACAAAGAGGAAAAGAAACAGTCCCGTAGATATCCCTTTTCCTCACATAGTCTTAACACAGTGTGTGATTGGCTCTAGAATTTTCTTCAACTAATATTTCAGTCTGAAATATTTCCAGACAAGTAAAGTCTAATGATGTGCATTTCCTTACTACTGATAAGATTACTATCATACTATATCTGACGATACTACGACTCCATGCCAGAAGGAAAAGCATCCACACTAGTGAAAAAAAAAACGTGAAATACAATACACAGTACAAGTCTGATTGCTTTTCATTAGTGGCGTGCAGAAAACATGCCGTACTGAAAAGCAAAACTTTCACTGCATTGTGTCGCATAATCTCTTCATTGAAAAACAGTCAGCAGGGGATTTCAAGGCTGATTGAAAATGCCTTTCAGTAGTGACAGAAAACGTGTCGCACTGAAAAGCAAAGCCTTCATTGCTTGATCTTAGTACCGTTTGTGTATTTTTTTTATAGTTATCACCAGTATAATGTCTGCCTTGCTGTCATAGTCCAGTTTGCCTCCTCCTCATTCCAGGCCCGGCGCCAGGAACAGTTTACTAAGGGGGCAATTAGAAATCGCAAGGGGGCAAATATTTTTCATATAGTGTGTAGTAGTGATGGCGGCCTGACAACGTGTTTCAAACAATTAACTGCGCCAACCACAAAACCACGGCCCCGAAGGTTGCTTTAGTCCGGGAAAATCATGACATATTACCAGGGCAGTTGCGCTTTATCAACTCCCGTGCCCACCTGTTAACCCTCCCCTCCAATTTTCTCACAGACACGCGTTACAACCGGAAAGATGCCAAACATAAAACACACACAAACCTACAGGCAAGTCCTTTAAATTTAAAATACATACAAATAGCTCCGCGGCATGAAAACAAAACGTCAATGCAAGTCTAAGGTACTTGGCTCGGCGGCCAAAATCATAATTTAAAAAAAAAAAACAGACCCCGCGGCTGCACCAGTAATAGCCTTCCTGACTCGCACCGAGTCAACGCTAACCACTTAATCCGCGATCCCAGTTTAGGCGTGTAGGGGACAAAACACTCTGAAGTGATGAATTTTCACCCCCGCTGCATGGGGGGTAACGTCAACGACACATATTCTTACGCTATTTGCGCACAAAGCGGACCATATATGAACACGTACACCAACATAAACGGAGATAAACTTAGCCTACAAAGAAAGAAAATGGATTCACAATATTGTGATTGAATTGGTTTAATTCGGTGGGGGAAAGACTACTCCCGTAAACTGACTGCATATTGCAGATACAGTGCACTTGTAAGTGTAGACTACATGTAAAACGCCCGCCCGCACGACCCCTCCCCTTGTCCTTATCACAGGTCTGTGTGTGTGCGGCTGTGTCAGCATTTCACACACACACCCACAATAACAATTAAGAAAACAATTAAGTGATCTGAGTCTCCGTTGAGGGGGCGGGGCTGTAGCCACGAGGGGGCGACGCCCCCTTTCGCCCCCCCCACGGCGCCGGGCCTGCCTCATTCATCATGTCTCCACTGTTTCCTCTCCTGTTTTTCTTCAGAGAAGCCCAAACATATCAGCATTTCAAATGTTATATTTAATTTCTTTCATTCTTTCATAACTTCATTATCATTATTCTCTTCTAGTTTGGCCTCGTTTTCTATCAAATTTGCTTCAGAAATGAAAGGGTTACCGTCCTGAAAACGTTAAAATCGAGTTATCCAGAGAGATTGTTTTGTTTGTTGTCTCTAGGCTGAGAAGAGTTTCGAGCTGCTCACTCATTGGTTAGGACTTCATTGTCGGGACAGAAGGCCACGGCAGTGTATGTTTATGTAGGAAGTGACAGATGACTGATTAACCAATCAGATTTTGATTTATAGTGGGAGGGACCAAAAATTTATCGTCCTCGGCCTTCTCGAAGGCCAACGTGAGCTTAACCGTGAGTTGTTCATCAGTAGTGTTGGCGAATGCTAATAAAGCAGTCAAGCCAGTGCTATTGAGAGCAAGTAGCACAGGCTAACAATAGAGAAACTAAGATTTCTGTCTCCAGACTCTTCTTCCACACTCGCTACAGTATTTTTCACTCAGACTTAAGTATTCATTTCCCTGTGTAATTTACTGAGTTACTTTTAAAATCAGCATCGACAGCTACACACAATGGAGCGACCTGACAGCCTGCCGCTAATCCCTTACAAAATCCTTTGCCCTGTTGCTTTTTTGGTGTCTGGCTAAGTTTTAGCTGAGCTCAAGTCCCAGCTGTAATAGTAATCATTCGTCACTGTTCAGCAGTATTTATACCTCGGCTCTGCAGTCCAGTCTTCACCAGATCATTCAGTCTATGAGTTTGGTACTCTGTGAAGGCCTCCTGTAACTAATGAAGCTGTCTCTTGTATGATTTGACAGGGTTTTACCCAGAAAAAAAATATATCAGAGCGGTGCTACTGATGCGGAGTCCTGGCCCAGTCTGTAGGCCTGGCTGATAGGGGGTCTGGGTGCATGCTCCCCTGGAAATTTTAGAAATTAGAGACTTCAAATGGTGAATTCTGGTGGCATCTAGGGCTGATTTAGGCACAATTCATAACTTTCTTTCATAACTTCATTATCATTATTCTCTTCTAGTTTGGCCTCGTTTTCTATCAAATTTGCTTCAGAAATGAAAGGGTTACCGTCCTGAAAACGTTAAAATCGAGTTATCCAGAGAGATTGTTTTGTTTGTTGTCTCTAGGCTGAGAAGAGTTTCGAGCTGCTCACTCATTGGTTAGGACTTCATTGTCGGGACAGAAGGCCACGGCAGTGTATGTTTATGTAGGAAGTGACAGATGACTGATTAACCAATCAGATTTTGATTTATAGTGGGAGGGACCAAAAATTTATCGTCCTCGGCCTTCTCGAAGGCCAACGTGAGCTTAACCGTGAGTTGTTCATCAGTAGTGTTGGCGAATGCTAATAAAGCAGTCAAGCCAGTGCTATTGAGAGCAAGTAGCACAGGCTAACAATAGAGAAACTAAGATTTCTGTCTCCAGACTCTTCTTCCACACTCGCTACAGTATTTTTCACTCAGACTTAAGTATTCATTTCCCTGTGTAATTTACTGAGTTACTTTTAAAATCAGCATCGACAGCTACACACAATGGAGCGACCTGACAGCCTGCCGCTAATCCCTTACAAAATCCTTTGCCCTGTTGCTTTTTTGGTGTCTGGCTAAGTTTTAGCTGAGCTCAAGTCCCAGCTGTAATAGTAATCATTCGTCACTGTTCAGCAGTATTTATACCTCGGCTCTGCAGTCCAGTCTTCACCAGATCATTCAGTCTATGAGTTTGGTACTCTGTGAAGGCCTCCTGTAACTAATGAAGCTGTCTCTTGTATGATTTGACAGGGTTTTACCCAGAAAAAAAATATATCAGAGCGGTGCTACTGATGCGGAGTCCTGGCCCAGTCTGTAGGCCTGGCTGATAGGGGGTCTGGGTGCATGCTCCCCTGGAAATTTTAGAAATTAGAGACTTCAAATGGTGAATTCTGGTGGCATCTAGGGCTGATTTAGGCACAATTCAACATGATTAAATTTGCTGTTTTTTACCTTATCAAATATGCAAGGGGCAAAATTTCATCTCATTATCTCTAGCCGCTTTATCCTGTTCTACAGGGTCGCAGGCAAGCTGGAGCCTATCCCAGCTGACTACGGGCGAAAGGCGGGGTACACCCTGGACAAGTCGCCAGGTCATCACAGGGCCGACACATAGACACAGACAACCATTCACACTCACATTCACACCTACGGTCACCAGTTAACCTAACCTGCATGTCTTTGGACTGTGGGGGAAACCGGAGCACCCGGAGGAAACCCATGCGGACACGGGGAGAACATGCAAACTCCGCACAGAAAGGCCCTCGCCAGCCATGGGGCTCGAACCTGGACTTTCTTGCTGTGAGGCGACAGCGCTAACCACTACACCACCGTGCCGCCCCGGGGCAAAATTTAAAGGGCAAAATTAAATTTGAAATGAAAACACTAGAAACAGTCAATTCAGAGAAATATATTTAATTTTATCGCACAACAAAAAACGCAGAATGTTGAACAATATAGCAAGCCTCTTCATTTCCCAGTTCCAGGATGCCAGGAACAGAATCGAGGGTGAATCACACAACAGCGCCATCTAGCAACCAGCACCTAGAACGTGGTTTTATACATGGTTGCGAATGGCAGTCAGTGCACGAAGCGAAACCCTTTTCACTTCTGGGTTGAGTACCAGGATAATCTAGTGTTATATATTACAATATCTTCCTATTTCTATAGTTATTACTCATTTTCAGAGGGGAATAGGAGATACAGGGTTAGTCAAAATTATCCATCCATCCATTATCTGTAGCCGCTTAGCCTGTTCTACAGGGTTGCAGGCAAGCTGGAACCTATCCCAGCTGACTATGGGTGAGAGACAGGGTACACCCTGGACAAGTCGCCAGGTTATTGCAGGACTGACAAAGAGACAGACAACCATTCACACTCACATTCACACCTACGGTCAATTTAGAGCCACCAATTAGCCTAACCTGCATGTCTTTGGACTGTGGGGGAAACCGGAGCACCCAGAGGAAACCCACACGGACACGGGGAGAACATGCAAACTCCACACAGAAAGGCCCTCGCCGGCTGCTGGGCTCAAACCCAGGACCTTCTTGCTGTGAAGCGACAGTGCTAACCCCTACACCACCGTGCCGCCCTCTGCATTGTTTAGTTTATGGTATTGATGTTTGTGTGTGTGTGTGTGTATGCAAGTGACAGTGTGGCACCGATATGGCACAATGCGGTGGAGTGCCACGTATCCACACTTTGGGGAAAGCCCTGTTTGAGTTTTGACAACCTGTGAATATCCCATGCTTCAGATCCACGGCCTTCCTGTTACCCGTCTGCCTGTTTCACCTGCTTGCTCAGCTCCCCTGGAAAACCCTGATCTTCTGCTTGCTTTTGTTTAATAAATCTACTCTGTCTGCTGAGCTGCCAGTCTTGAGTCTCGTTTTGGGTCCACTTAACACTCGATTAATGAACATATCACTCGCTTCCTCTACGCAGCCTCCAGCACATAACATAGTTTTGTAAAACTGTGTCACTTTGAGAAATAAATTCTCATAACTCTTGAATACATATGAATCAAGGTCAGTGGCGGTTTAGCGAGTGAGGACGTACAGGAATGACAACATGATATTCCAAATCCCATGACTGATAAACCCTCATTGTTGGTTTCCAGAGCAAGTCCCTTAATCCTCCGCTGCTCAGCTTCGATTTGATAGAAGCATGTTCCCAAGGAAATAAATGCAAATCTGAAAACATAATATATCCAATAGCTTTTTGGATTTGTGTTATTCAAATGTGTTTATGTGCAAGCATGAATGTCCACATAATCAGGAGCTCTTCGACCTTGAACACAGCCGCCGAAGGACTCGGGTCTCTTCCCCAGAGCCATACGTCTGTAATCCACTTTGTGTGGACACAAATCTGCAGTAGAATTACACCTGCAGTTTCCGTAAGCTGCCATAAGCAAAGGCAAGACCAACACAAGGCTTTTGACTGGGCGCTCATTTACAAGTTCAAACTGAAGTTAACCATAAAACCCTTGGGAGCTTCTCAGACAAAAGCATCATGAAGCCCAATCGAAACCCAGCATTCCCATGAGCACCTGCTTGCTTTCTTTTCTAACGTCACATGGAAAGAAAAAAAAAAACCAAAAACCACTAAATATGTCTTTGCAATAAGCATCTAAACATACTCGATAAATATTCATCTTCCTATGTTCCTGCTTCAACTCGGAGGTCATGCACGAACAGCTTATCAATCAATCCAGAGCTGAGGCTGTTTCAAGGGCAAAATAGGTTTTGTTTCATTTGCTGTCCTCAAAGGAGCACTTTGCATAGCAATGATCCCCAAACTCAATGAAAGTGTTTATTGAAAGCATTACTGGGAACCCACTGAGGGTTTTGTGTACACAGTGGTGTGGCATTGCCGCATTGTTTTACATTCACTGACTGATTGATCTGTCATCCTTGTAAAACTGCAACCATACCGCTGGCATCTCTGAGGTATTTCAATGCCATTTTGTGCCACTTCTTTTCAAATCAAAGCACTTTGTTTTCTTTTTTTAACGCTACCTCAGCATTTGTTGATGGCAGTGTGTTAAAAAAGAAAAAGTCAAAAATTAATTCAAGGTGGATTAGTGTATCAAAGTGAGTGTCAGAAAGGAAAATATTAGCTTATATAGGATTTAGGAGTTGCATAGACTACAGGGTTCTAACTAGACCAAAATATCAGTGTAGTGGCACCAGTCATAACGGCCAGGGGTTCAGGAGCTGCCTTAGGCCACCATAAAAATTTTTCAAAATTGCCAGGGACCAGCACATATTACATGCATGGTGTGTAAGCGCCTCTTAACATGGATGGCAATTTACCACGAACACAGCATAAGGAAGGAGGTAAACTGGACTAGCATGATCAGTGACAATCTCCACACCAAACTACTTGGGCAGCTCTGCACTGGGCGCTTACATGGACGGGGAGTGGAGTATGTCCCATGGTGGTGCGCTGTTGCCGCCTCATGGGGATAACAAGAGAAAATTCAACAAAAGACCACATTTTCAAGCTTGACAAGTCTTTTCATTAGTGTAGCGGCAACTTTTAGAGGCATGTCAGCAATATTGTGGGCGTAGCGGTAATGAAACATTGCGTATTGGCCCAATACGCTGAAAAGACCTAGTTAGAACCCTGGACTAGTCGACTAATAAATTCATTAGCAAGGTGGAAAAATTAGCAAGGAAGAAGCAAAGAAAGCAGGCTAAGTATAGTGTGAGTTTAGAATTGTGCATATCACCTGACTTTGGCTAATCCAAAGTCCAAAGGGGGAAACCATGGCCTAATGGTTAGAAGCAGCTTTGGGCCCTAAAGTTTGATTCCCTGGACTAGCAGTAATGGCTGCCTTTGACCAAACCCCCAATTGCTCCCCGGGCTGCTCTAGGTACATTGTACATCACTCTGGATAAGAGCGACTGCTAAATACATGTAATGTAATGTAACGTAATTCAGACTGTCCATCCATCCTTCCATTATCTGTAGCCGCTTATCCTGTTCTACATGGTCGCAGGCAAGCTGGAGCCTATCCCAGCTGACTATGGGCGAGAGGCTGGGTACACCCTGGACAAGTCACCAGGTTAGCACAGGGCTGACACAGTGCTGACACAAACAACCATTCACACTCACCTATGGTCAACTTAGAGCCACCAATTAACCTAACCTGCATGTCTTTGGACTGTGGGTCTACGCAGCCCATGCAGACACGGGGAGAACATGCAAACTCCACACAGAAAGGCCCTCGCCAGCCGCTGGGCTCGAACCCAGAACCTTCTTGCTGTGAGGCGACAGTGCTAACCACTACACCACCGTGCCGCCCCATAATCCAGACTGATATTTGGCTAATCCAGACTGACATGGAGAAGCCATGGCCTAAAGGTTAGAGAAGCAGATTTGGGCTCTAAAGGTCACTGGCTCAATTTCCTGGACCTTATCCTCAACTGTTCCCCAGGCTACTCTGGGTATATTGTACATCACTCTGGATAAGAGCATCTGCTATATGCCTGTAATGTAATATTTGAATCTTACTGAGGTGGACAGGTCTGTTTCATGGTATAAGCAGTGACTTTGGACCACCAGGGGGTCCCATGATTTTTAAAATAGCTACGCAAAAAAGCACACTTTACTATCATTTAGCAAAGAGGTTTATGTATCTGATAGTTTTAAGGGACCCTCTTGTGGTGTGAACAAAATAGGTAATGCAACTAGATAGAGACTGTAACTAAAGTCACAGTAATTTGTGCTAGCTGACCTTTGTCAAATGAAGGTCAAGGAAAAGTTATGCCCTGCTGCCCTGAACAAAATAAAAAAAAAACTGATTGAAAAAAAAAATCATGAAAATTGCCAGAATTATAAGTGATTGAAAAAAAGCCTGTTTTTCATGGATCATTCCAGTTTGGTGATCCTGATCAGCACCAAAAGTCATAGCAACGTAATTCAGCCCAGAGGTATTCTTCATATGAAATTTGGTGATGACTGGTGGAAAACTGAGGGTGAAATAGCATCCTAAAAAATGCAAGAAGAAGAAGACGGTGGCATAGTGGTTAGCACTGTCGCCTCACAGCAAGAAGGTCCTGGGTTCGAGCCCAGCCGCCAGCGGGGGCCTTTCTGTGTGGAGTTTGCATGTTCTCCCTGTGTCTGCGTGGGTTTCCTCCGGGTGCTCTGGTTTCCCCCATAGATCAAAGACATGCAGTTAGGCTAACATGGGATGGCCTTGGGCTGAAGTGCCCTTGAGCAAGGTACCTAACCCCTGACTGCTCCCTGGGCGCTGTAGTGTGGCTGCCCACTACTCTGGGTGTGTGTGTGTGTGTGTTCACTGCTTTAGATGGGTTAAATGCAGAGGATGAATCTCACTGTGCTTGAAGTGTGTATGTGACAAATAAAGGTTTCTTCTTCTTAAAAAATAAGAAGAAAGATCCTGAGTGAGAGTACCAATTTGCGCTACCGCTGCTAGCGCAAATTAAAAAGCAGAAGAGGAGAAATAGATTTTAAACAATGGTAGGAAATGAATGCTAATTCATTAGATTTGTCTGCTTTCTGCTTCTGCTTGTTGATATCGTGGAAAAGCTAGTAGCTAGAGTTAGCTAGTGTCAAGTATCTAGTTTTTTTTATTGTTTAGTAAACTGTATTTCATTCATCCAGGTTAACTCTTGTATGTATGATATGAGTGGTAAGGGTGAGGGGCCCCTGAGTCACAGTGCTCAGCGTAAATGAGTTTGAAAAGTAACATTTTAAACAATATCTCAATGAACACAAACAATTTCCAAAATGTTGAAAAGACAAAGTTTAATATAACATCTGTTTAACTTATAACGTGAAAGTAAGGTTAATAATATAAACTGCGATTACACATTTTTCAGCTTTACTCAAATTAGGATGGTGCAAAAATGAGTACACCCCACAACAAAAACTACTACATCTAGTACTTTGTATGGCCTCCATGATTTTTAATGACAGCACCAAGTCTTCTAGGCATGGAATGAACAAGTTGGCGAGATTTTGCAACATCAATCTTTTTTCATTCTTCAACAATGACCTCTTTTAGGCCAAATAAAAAAAATAGTGTGTTTCCGATAACCCGACCGAGCGAGAATTTCGGCAGCGAAATTGCCGACCGTAAAGTTTTTATTACAAATTTCCCTCGATATTTTAGTGTAAGCGGCATTAGTTTGTCATAATTTTTTGTTTCAATGCATTCAAGTTGTGAAAGAAACGATAAAAAGTAAAATGTTTCGCCACTTCTATCAGCCCTCCTGCATAAACATGGAAGCGCACTTGTATACTGAAGGAGGAAGGCAAAACTGAGCCGAGCCGCCATTTTGAATCCTCATTCAAGGCTGTAATGCAAATTGCTTCCTCTTCAGTATACAAGTGCACTTCCATGGCAGGGAAAAACACTACATTTTGCCGCCTATGTAGTCCCCTATTTATACAAATAGGAGTCATTCAGGATTCAGCCATGTTTTTGCTCTGTGTTTTTGCTCGACCCAAGTTCTACAGTAGGCTAGGCTAGGCCGGCTGCTTTTAATGGAAGTAGCCTAGCCTAGGACGTTATTGTCACGTTATTTCTTGATAAGGTGTTTTCACGTTATTACATGAAAATATCATGAAATAACGTGATAATTTCGTATCATGAAATTACGTGATGTTATGTTATTACATGATAAATATATTGTAAAAATGTGATAACTTTGTTAATTATCTTTTCATGTAATTACTTGATTCTAAGCCAATTTTTTTTGAGTGTGGCAGCAATACGCTTCCGTAGATCATAACTCGAACTCTCGCGATATTTTTTTTTATTCGTTTAAAGATTTAGAACACTTTTATTTTATTACGATGTGTGGTATAAAGGATTCTGTGCCAAAATACTATTTTGTAAGATGTTTACTTGTGTTAATTTTTTCGAACAAAATAAAAAAAATTAAGAAAAAAAAAAACTTTTTCCTACCTACCGACCTTATTTTAGTATTTCATGTTACCGGAAACACACTATCTTTTTTTTTTTTGGCCTTAGTGACTGGATGCTGGATGAAGAGTGATGCTCAACTTGTCTCTTCAGAATTCCCCAAAGAAAATAATTTCTTTACACCACAAAGGTGAAGGCTACAAGAAGATCAGCAAAGCTTTACTTATCAGTCAGAATACTGTAGCAAAAGTGGTACAAAAATTTAAGAAAGATGGAACTGCAACCATCTCACAGAGACATCCAGGTCATCCACGGAAGTTAACACCTCGACAGGAGCGTCTTCTGATGAGAAGGGTTGAAGAAAATCAGCATGCAAGTTCACTGCAGTTATCTAAAGAAGTAGAAAGCCAAACTGGGGTGACTATTTCCCGTGACACAACACGGCGTACACTGCAGAGGAATGGCATGCATGGATGCCGTCCACGAAAGAAGCCTCTCCTAAAGCCCAGGCACAAAAAAGCCCGCCTAGAGTTTACCAGGGCCCATGCTGACAAAGATGAAGACTACTGGGACTCTATACTCTGGAGTGATGAGACCAAGATAAACGTTTTTGGAACTGATGGCTTCAAAACTGTATGGCGTTGCAAAGATGAGGAATACAAAGAAAAATGCCCGGTGCCTACAGTGAAACATGGTGGTGGCAGTGTCCTGCATGAGTGCTGCTGGTGTCGGGGAGCTGCATTTCACTGATGGCATCATGAATTCACAGATGTATTGCTCTATACTGAAAGAGAAGATGCTACCATCACTCCGTGCCCTCGGTCGTCGTGCACTTTCCCAACATGACAATGATCCTAAACACACATCTAAGGCCACTGTTGGATTTCTGAAGAAGAACAGGGTGAAAGTGATTCAGTGGCCAAGTATGTCTCCTGATCTGAACCCAATCGAACACCTATGGGGAATTCTGAAGAGACATCATTGATTTTTAATGGTGCCATCATTCAAAATCATGGAGGCCATACAAAGTACTAGATGTAGTAGTTTTTGTTGTGGGGTGTACTCATTTTTGCACCACCCTAATTTGAGTAAAACTGAAAAACGTGTAATCTAAGTTATATTATTAACCTTACTTTCACGTTATAAGTTAAACAGATGTTATATTAAACTTTGTCTTTTCAACATTTTGGAAATTGTTTGTGTTCATTGAGATATTGTTTAAAATGTTACTTTTCAAAGGGGGTGTACTCATTTACGCTCAGCACTGGAGTCACTTAGGGCCACACATGTTCAGAAAGGGCCCTGGAGGTTGGAGTTGAACACAACAGGAAAACCTCCCAGATGTTCCTGCAGATGTCGCATTCTCCATCTAAGGAAGGTTGCTGTATTGTCAACGTGGCCTCCTTCAGTGTCATACACACCTCCTCCTCCCAGTAAGCCGTGAACAGTGTAGGCATCATGGTGCAGCAGTGACATTTCTGGCTGCTCGGAGTGCGCAGGCTCGTAAACAGCTGTTGAACCATGATCTCTGGAGACGCTGCACTTCACACCTTCCTGGCTGGCTCGCTGACGTGCTGTCATTCCAGTTCCGGTGCAGTTTATGGGTGCTGCTAAGCCGAGACCTGAGGGCTTTGTGGCTCATTACCTTCACCAGAACTGCATGACCTGCTTCAAGATGGGGAAATATCCACAGAATCTGACCGAACCACGAGTGCTTAACCTATACTAAGTCATAAACTGTTAAAACACACACACAAAAACATTGGATGTGCCAATGGACATGAGCTTCCATGCTGTGCACTCTCAGTTTCAGAATCAGTGACTGCCATGTCTGACATCAGGTCTTCCAACCTAGTGCATTTTAAAAACTGGAGACACCCTAAACACGATAACATTGTACACATATTTATTATTCTGCACATTTATGTTCATTGATAACTCATCTCATCTCATTATCTCTAGCCGCTTTATCCTGTTCTACAGGGTCGCAGGCAAGCTGGAGCCTATCCCAGCTGACTACGGGCGAAAGGCGGGGTACACCCTGGACAAGTCGCCAGGTCATCACAGGGCTGACACATAGACACAGACAACCATTCACACTCACATTCACACCTACGGTCAATTTAGAGTCACCAGTTAACCTAACCTGCATGTCTTTGGACTGTGGGGGAAACCGGAGCACCCGGAGGAAACCCACGCGGACATGGGGAGAACATGCAAACTCCACACAGAAAGGCCCTCGCCGGCCACGGGGCTCGAACCCGGACCTTCTTGCTGTGAGGTGACAGTGCTAACCACTACACCACCATGCCACCATTATTTAACAGCCTGGATGTGAAATGCAATCTGATATGTTCTTGGCTACACTAATAAAATAACCTAAAATTATAATACTAATATGAATATAATCCAAGCTTGTAGTACTCGAGTCTGACTCATGCTCTAATTTTAAGGACCCATGACTTGACTTGTTGGACTTGAGCACTGATGACTCGGACTTGGACTCAGACTCATGCATTAATTGCATTCGGACTCATAAATTGGAGACGAGGACTCGGATTTTTTTCTTTATTTTTTTGTAACATGCCATAATAATTTGTCATAAGATATTTATATCTACATTAATTTTTATACTAATTTTGTGCAAGAGAATGCACATTCACCTGTTCATACGTCATGTTCAAGAACAAGCTAACGTTAATGGCGCTAAAATGCCTGGAGAGAACGCCCCTAGGATTGTCCGCTTTGCTTATACAGACTTCTCATGCAGTGGGAAAAAATGCACTGCTATGTGTTCCATATGTAGAAGAACTCTCGAGGAGACGACGGGGACAACCTCGAACTTCAATCGTCATTTGGCAAGACTCCACCCAGAGAAGGAAGTTACATGCTATGTTCATTGCTCTGTTGATAGTGGGCGGGGTTTGCTGAGTGATGAACTAGCTTTTTATCTGTAGCCTATTAATTAAAATGGGGCAGTCGAGCAGTAACGTCAGTCCAACACGGTAGCAGAGACGCTTTCGCATAAAGGCAGCAACAGCCACCGTCAAATGGTGCGAGTGGAGTCTTATTCTCAGACTCAACTTGGATCAATAGTGGACTCGACTTGAAATTTTCTTTAATGACTTGAACACTGGGGCGGCACGGTGGTGTAGTGGTTAGCGCTGTCGCCTCACAGCAAGAAGGTCCGGGTTTGAGCCCCATGGCCGACGAGGGCCTTTCTGTGTGGAGTTTGCATGTTCTCCCCGTGTCCGCATGGGTTTCCTCCGGGTGCTCCGGTTTCCCCCACAGTCCAAAGACATGCAGGTTAGGTTAACTGGTGACTCTAAATTGACCGTAGGTGTGAATGTGAGTGTGAATGGTTGTCTGTGTCTATGTGTCAGCCCTGTGATGACCTGGCGACTTATCCAGGGTGTACCCCGCCTTTCGCCCGTAGTCAGCTGGGATAGGCTCCAGCTTGCCTGCGACCCTGTAGAAGGATAAAGCGGCTAGAGATAATGAGATGAGATGAGATGAGACTTGAACACTGGGGCGGCATGGTGGTGTAGTGGTTAGCGCTGTCGCCTCACAGCAAGAAGGTCCGGGTTTGAGCCCCATGGCCGACGAGGGCCTTTCTGTGCGGAGTTTGCATGTTCTCCCCGTGTCCGCGTGGGTTTCCTCCGGGTGCTCCGGTTTCCCCCACAGTCCAAAGACATGCAGGTTAGGTTAACTGGTGACACTAAATTGACCGTAGGTGTGAATGTGAGTGTGAATGGTTGTCTGTGTCTATGTGTCAGCCCTGTGATGACCTGGCGACTTGTCCAGGGTGTACCCCGCCTTTCGCCCGTAGTCAGCTGGGATAGGCTCCAGCTTGCCTGCGACCCTGTAGAACAGGATAAAGCGGCTACAGATAATGAGATGAGATGAGACTTGAACACTGGGGACTCAAGACTGGACTCGGACTCGAGGTTTAGTGACTCGACTCCAATACTGATATAATCTCACTGCTTAATGTCATAGTCTTGGAAGGAGACACAAATCTTAATTCCGACAGCATCGACAGTTTGAATCATTCCATTTGAGAAATCTGCATGAGGGAAATCATCATCAACAAGGTCAGACAGGTTCAACATATTTCTATCAGCTTTGCACAACATGACTGCAAGATCAAATATTAGTATCTTTTACACACACACACCCCACTACGCACACACACAACGCCAACCTCCTTCCTGTGAGCAGTCTTTCTCACCCTAGCCTAACCCGTTGTGACACTCAGAGCCTCTTAGAAAATTAAGTGAAATATTAAACTTGGTCTTCAAGTCGAGGAGGAGTGGGGATGGGGGATTCGGGGACCATGCTGTCATCCATATTCATGTCCTATTATGCACTGAGATGTGCAGAGCAAGTACAGACATCCACTTTTCACAACTCACACTGATCTGATCTGAAGGGAAGCTGGAATTATAGGAAGAAGTGCACTTGCTTTGGTTTACATAATGCCAAACTGGATATAAAAACAAGTGCTTTGGATATAAGCATACAAATGATTCACGGTGACCGGCATCGAGTAAAGCCCTTGAACATTCTTTTTCATGTTATTACATTTTATCTCGTGCCATTTGCTGGTGTTATTGAGTCTAATATGGACTACAGAGTGTATGCTTGTGCTTCTAATTAAACCTAATGCTCTAAATTCCCCTCCATTGCTATTGTAAGGCCCTGGGGGACTGTGTTTGCTCTGGATAATGCAACAGCCCGGACGAAACCGACTAATGAAAATGAAATGCACTCTACGGTGATATCAGAGTCGATAAAACACATTACAGTAAAAAGGCAAAGCCTTGTGTGGGTTTGAAATGTGGATTGGGGCTGTTTGTGAAAAACAGTGCACCATCGAAACAGTTTCCAGGTTGATAGTAGTGAACAAACCTTATTACACAATAACATTGTTGATTTCACGATTGCTATTTGTCAGAAGTTGATTTGTTTTCTTTAACAGCAGCTGTAATTCAAATCACAGTCATGTTCATGTTTATTATAGACTTCAGATACGATATATATAATAAACGTTTGTTTTGGGGGGGGGTTTAAAGTTATTTAATGAAGAAAATGTACAACCCCAATTCCAAAAAAGTTGGGACACTGTATAAAACTTAAATAAAAACACAATGTGATGATGTGCAAATCATGGAAGCCCTGTGTTTCATTGAAAATGGTCCAAAGACAACATATCAAATGTTGAAATTGAGCAATTTTTATTGTTTTAGAAAAACATACTCATTTTGAATTTGATGTCAGCAACACATTTCAGAAAAGTTGGGACAGGGGCAACAAAAGACTGAAAAAGTTGTGTAATGCTAAAAAAAAAACTAATTTGGTTAATTGGCAACAGGTCAGTAACATGATTGGGTATAAAAAGAGCATCCCAGAGAGGCGGAGTCTCTCAGAAGTAAAGATGGGAAGAGGTTCACCGCTCTGTGAAAGACTGCGTGGGCAAACAGTGCAACAATTTAAGAATAACATTCCTCTATGTAAAACTGCAAAGAATTTGGGGATCACATCATCTATGGTACATAATATCATTAAAAATTCAGAGAATCTGGGGAAATCTCTGTATGCAAGAGACAAGGCTGAAAACTGACATTGGATGCCTGTGATCTTCAGGCCCTCAGGAGACACTGCATTAAAAGCAGACACATGTCTGTAGTGGAAATCACTGTATGGGCTCAGGAACACTTCAGAAAACCATCGTCTGTGAAAACACTTAATTACTGCATCCACAAATGCAAATTAAAACCAGATATAAACAATATCCAGAAACACCGCCACCTTCTCTGGGCCCGAGCTCTTTTACGATGGACTGAGGCAAAGTGGAAAATTGTCCCGAGGTCTGACGAATCAAAAGTAGAAATTCTTTGTAGAAATCACGGACACCACGTCCTCCAGGCTAAAGAGGAGAGGGACCATCCGGCTTGTTATCAGTGCACAGTTCAAAAGCCAGCATCTGTGATGGTATGAGGGGGCATTAGTGCACATGACATGGGTAGCTTGTACATCTGGGAAGGCATCATTAATGCTGAATGATATAAACACGTTTCAGAGCAGTATGCTGCCATCCAGACAAAACCTGTTTCAGGGAAGGCCTTCCTTCTTTCAACAAGACAATGCCAAACTGCTTTCTGCACATATTAAAACTGCATGGCTCCAGATTAAGAGTCCAGGTGCTAAACTGGCCTACCTGCAGTCCAGACCTGTCTCCCATTTAAAACATTTGGTGCATTATGAAGCGCAAAATATGACAAAGAAGACCCCTAACTGTTGAGCAACAGAAATTGTATATCAGGCAAGAATGGGACAACATTTCTCTTTCAAAACTACAGCAATTGGTCTCCTTAGTTCCCAAACGTTTACAGAATGTTGTTAAAAGTAGAGGTGATGCAACACAGTGGTAAAAACGCCCCGTCCCAACTTTGTTGAAAGTGTTGCTGACATCAAATTCAAAATGAGCAAATATTTTTCAACAAACAATAACATTTCTCAGTTTCAACATTTGATATGTTGTCTTTGTACTATTTTCAATGAAATATAGGGTTTCCATGATTTGCATATTATCACATTCTGTTTTTATTTACAGTTTACACAGCATCCCAACTTTTTTGGAATTGGGATTTGTATACCTGTTGATAACATCAATGTAAAGACATGTTTACTTAAAGTTTATGTTTTTCTCGTGTCAGTGCTTTGGAAACGTTAGTATTGTAAGTTTTCCAACAGAGGGAGCTCTTCAGGACAGAGGATTTTTCTCTAACATGACCAACCTTCAAGAGAGATAAGGAGAGGCTGACGAGGAAACGATTGCTTATCGCATTTATATAACCTATGTGATGTAAGTAACAGGAACTAAATTGCTTCGTGGAAGCTCTACAGCAATAAAGGTAACTATAAATGGATAAAAAAGTATGATTTGTCATTATTTAATAAATATACTTTATAAATGTTGGCAAATTGCTGTGCTATAAAAGGAATAAAGCACTTTGTGATATGCTCTTATCGGAAATTATTATACATACAGGCCACTTTTTCCATGGAATAAAAACGTGTTCTATTCCCTTCTCGCGGATTTCATTCACTTGGTTCGATAGCATGCAATATTGTTAGCATATCGCTTATCCTCAGTGTATTACGCCACTCTACTCAATGGAGAATGAACATGCAATATTGCTACAATATTGCACGTTGTCAAGACAACATGACGTTACATGTCAGAGACATAAAACTTCCACACTAGCGAGCGACTGTGACAATTTGTAAACAAACATTTGCTTAGTTAAAAACAAGATTTTGAGACAATTTTGGCTGCCAGGTCGCTCCGTTGTGTGTTGATGTTGATTTTAAAAGTAACTAAGTAAATTACACAGGGAAAATAATAATATTTGGCTTGACTGCGCTAGCGTTGGCCTTTGCTAACGCTACACTGGCTGGAAGGTAACTAGACTGCAGCGCTAACAGCACTGAGTCGCAGGTAAGCCAGCGCTGGCCTTTGCTAACGCTGCTGCTCAATGCTACACTGGCTGGAAGGTAACTGGACTGCCGTGCTAACAGCACCGAGTCGTGCACTGTTAAAAATGTCTGTAGAATTAACAGTGAATTTATGTAAAATCATGACATAAAAAAACTGTAAATACAAAAACAATGCAGCAGTGTGTAATTTACATCAATATACTGTAAAACTCCTAACCAAATACCACTGTTAATTTAACAGTAAGAATATGTTGAATTGATCATTTTTTTGTAGAATTTACAAATTGTTGTAGTTTAAACACAGACAAACTGTAATACTAAAACAGAACGTGATAGTTAAAATTACATCATTGCCCTGTTAAAATTTTTTTTTTTAAATGTCAGTAGAGGCTCTCCAGCACATTTCGTAAAACTCTAAATCAAATAAAATATCCGTCTAGTAGATCATTGCTTGTAACCATCATTTTGGAGCCACAAAAACCAATAATCGAGAACACTCGCAATTCATTCCTAGATGCTTTTTTATTGTACAATGAATATCCGTAAAATTAACAGTTATGTATTGATTATTGTACATTGAATACCTGTAAAATTTACATTTAGTTATCATTAATTGTACATGGGTTTTGTGAAATGTACAAGTTATTCTGTAATGTTGTTTACATTTCACTGTATTTTTAACAGAATTATTGTGGCAACCACAGCTGCCAGTATTTTTCCGTAAAAACAACGGATTTTTTTTTTTACAGTGTGGGTAAACTAGCGTTGGCCTTCAAGAATGCTGATATGAAGAGCGTGTATGTATAATAATAAGAATAATATTGGCTAGTTTTTTTCGTGGTAAATCTCATCTCATCTCATTATCTGTAGCCGCTTTATCCTGTTCTACAGGGTCGCAGGCAAGCTGACTACGGGCGAAAGGCGGGGTACACCCTGGACAAGTCGCCAGGTCATCACAGGGCTGACACATAGACACAGACAACCATTCACACTCACATTCACACCTACGCTCAATTTAGAGTCACCAGTTAACCTAACCTGCATGTCTTTGGACTGTGGGGGAAACCGGAGCACCCGGAGGAAACCCACGCGGACACGGGGAGAACATGCAAACGCCACACAGAAAGGCCCTCGCCGGCCCCGGGGCTCAAACCCAGGACCTTCTTGCTGTGAGGCGACAGCGCTAACCACTACACCACCATGCCGCCCCGTGGTAAATCAATCACATATATTCCATTCAGCTACTCGTCTTCAACTCGTTCAATTTCATGCTAGCTGAATGGAATATATCTGATATACCACTCAAAACTAGCCACTATTATTTAAATATTCAACTTTAAAGTAGAAGTATCTGCTTCATTACACCACTCTATTGTTGATTATTTTCCTGCAATAGTATGCTCTCATATGTTTTATTCTTTACTTTAATGAACCATTTTATTATTTTAATGGTTACTCGACATATTACTGTTTAGCAATGCATACTCCTATATGAAGTAATGTTTATTAATGAACCCTTAATCTGAAGTTGACTTTTTCTCATCTTTGCCCTGAAGTGTTCAATAAACATAACAAACTAACAGGCTAAATAAAAAAGCTTGTCCTCAGAAACTGACATGTTTAACAGGAGCATTAGTATCAGACTGGAATAGATAGTAGAAAAATAAACACTCCTCTCAAGGATGTGATCACTCCAACAGTCAGAGCAATGAGCCTGAATATTACAGCTCTCTGGATTTGTCACGCTGCCGTGTTATTCCAGAGGCAAAACAGTGCTGGTGATCTATCACTGCACTCATTTCACCAGCCGCTCCTTTAACACACTGGATTGCACACATATTTGGGTGGAAATGTTGTACATCGACAGCGGCTATGAGATGATGGACGACGGAATAAAAACAGCTGAGGTGATCAATCATCAGTTACATGCCTTAAGTAATGCTTACACGTGTAAGTGTTGCGTGCTGCACGGCTATAAAAAAAAGATGCATCACCTTTACCATGCAAATATAATCTTTTATAATGACCTGTCACTGAGTTTACATTAGCATAGTGTATTTTATCACACAAAGGAAGTTATTAAAAACCGTGAGGGCTGTAAATTCTGGATTAAAGACAGTGCATCTTAAAGTAAAATAACCCCTCTTAAGAGACAGAGGATATAGCGGACATGATGTCTGAGTCACTCCTATCTCTATTGCCTGGATAATCAATAGAACGAGTCCATTAAGCAGATCTTATAGATTGTTCTATGTGAAGATGTAAAACGTCAAACAAGCAGACCACAACACCATCATTATGGAAAAGCAAAAGACAAAAGTAGTGACAGATTGAAAAATGCATTCGGTACAAAATGCTGGGGTTAATTAATTACACTCAGACATCAGCACCATCTGTTGAATTTCATTTGTACTCCATATGGTCTGCCAATAATTTGTAAATAAAATGAACAGACAGTGGAGAGTCACAAGACCAAATGGATTTTCTTTCATATGCTTTAACCACAGCGGCACAGCGGGTAGTGTTGTTGCCTCACTGCTCCTGGGCCCCCAGTTAAATCCTGAACTCAGGTTGCTGTCTATGTGGAGTTTCTCATGAGGAAACACAGTTTTCTGCATGGGTTTCCTCCAGCTCCCATCTCTTAAAAACATTTCGTTAGCTAGATTGGTGACATTATTTTGGGAATGTGTGGTTGTGCTTAATCCTTTGACATGTGCTACTGTCCATCTTTAAATAGCATCTTTAATTTGGGTTTGAATTTTGGGTTTAAGTTTGGATTTGGAGTTTGAGGTTGGGTTTAATTTTAGATTTGGGGTTTGAGGTTGGGTTTAATTTTGGATTTGGGCTTTGAGTTTAGGGCTTGGGTTTAAATTTGGATTTGGGTTTAAGTTTGGATTTGGGCTTTGGGTTGGATTTAAGTTTGGATTGAGGGTTTGAGTTTGGGGTTTGAGAATTGGGCTTAAGTTTGGATTTGGGTGTGGGGTTTGGGTTTGGGGTTTAAGCTTGAATTTGGAGTTTGGGTTTGAGTTTGGGGTTTGAGGTTGGGTTTAAGTTTGGATTTGGGGTTTGAGTTTGGGGTTTAGGTTTAAGTTTGGATTTGGGTTTGGGGGTTGGGTTTAAGTTTGAATTTGGGGTTTGGGTTTAAGCTTGGATTTGGGGTTTGGGTTTTGAGTTCGGGTTTGGTTTTAAGTTTGGATTTGGGGTTTGGTTTTGAGTTTGGGGTTTGAGGATTTGGGTTTAAGTTTGGATTTGGGGTTTGTGGTTTGGATTTGGGTTTAAATTTGAATTTGGGGTTGGATTTTGAGATTGGGGTTTGAAGGTTGGGTTTATGTTTGGATTCGGAGTGTTTCAGTTTGAGTTAAGGCTGGTTTTGGGTTTGGGGTTTAGGTTTTGGTTTTGTGTTTGTGGATATAGTTTCGGAATTGGGTGTGTGGTTTTGGGTTTATGCTTTGGGGTAATAGTTTGTGGTTTGGGTTTGAGGTTATGGTTTGATGTTTGATTCTGGTGTTTGGAGTTGGGTTTGAGTTTGGGGTTTAGGTATGAGGATTGGGTCAGGGTTTGAGTTTGTGGTTTTGGTATGAGGGCTGGTTTGGGTTTGTGGTTATAGACCTTGTGCACCTACGTCATAGGTCAGAGGTCAAGTTTGTTTATCCGCCATATTGGGTATCAAGCCGCAGCTCACTTCACACGCGGAAATTTTTGGAGAGTGATTAACATTTTCAGTCGGAATGGCTTGTTGTGTGGCAGTAGGGTGCTCTAACAGAAAAAGCATGAACAGTTTATCGTTTTACCGGTTCCCCACTGATCAAGAGCGGAGGAAGAAGTGGATTGCTGCCATTAAACGTGTTGACTGGGAACCAAGCGAACACTCGCTTTATATTTCATGATCCAATTACATGAAATATAATTACTCAAAATTTGATTTAAATAGTTGAAAATGAATATTAGAAACACGAAAGCTGTGCCATACTCAAAAGGAAATAGCTTACAAGTTTCAACAGCAAAAAGTGTTGCTGGTACGTGTGAGCAGACTTCTCCCAGACTTTCCATACATGTGCAGTGGCCACTCACAATAACACCATCCTGCTCGCATATGATCCACACATCGAGTGGTTTGTTGCTGAGCCGTTGAGAGTGTAACACCTTTATGATTATAAACATGGAGATTAGACTGGGACACGGGTATATAATACTGAATGTCATTAATTATTTGTATTACTATTACAGTATTCCTAGACCCTGGTACTATTTGTGTTACTATAAGTTCTTATTTTTGTTCAAACAGGATTATGTTTCATTTCAACATCGATAATAGCGATATGCAAATAAGATCTATTCTGAAAAGTCAATGTATGGTACGCACCTGTGAAGAAATAACAAAACGCTTTTCACGCATATGAACTAGCACGTTCCGTACCCATCCTGAGGAGAAATATCTGTAAGCTTCTAGTGACTTGTAGGCTTTTAGTGACTGACCACTGTAACCCCCTGGCGTGTTGATTAGATAGTGATATACATCAGGGTAACTTACGTCTGGCAGCTCATTACTTGAACAATCAAGCGCAGATTTGGTTTCACTCTTACTAATGATATATGGGTCGACCCCTAAGCAATTTTATCTCTATAGCGATTTTTTGCTGTGACATCCAGGGATTCAGCATAAGTCGAGAGGCAGACTTGAGAAGACGACATCGCGACAGCGGGTATCACTTACAAACTTGCGAAAGCGTGAGCCCCAATATGGCGGTGTAAACAGATAATCACGTGACCATGACATCACATGCACAAGGTCTATAGATAGTTTTCACATGACATCACAGAGTTGGGGATTCCCTAGTGGCGACCATCTTGCGGGTCAAGCTTACCGTACGGGTGACTGAGCACACATTGTAACGCGCGAGTACAAAGTCTTCAAAAGAACCCAAGCAGGCTATTTAAAGCTAGCAATGGTGCACACCTGTTGTATTCACGGCTGTCGTAATAGGTCAGATGATGAAGTCAAGCGGAGCTTTTATGGAATTCCCACTGTACGGGAGCACGAAGGCGAGCAAACAAAGAAACTCAGCATACAAAGGAGAAATCTATGGCTTGTGAGAATCAACCGCAAGGATTATCAGCCTTCCAAACACAGCAAAGTCTGCTCCGATCATTTTATAAGTGGCAAGTTGTTTAAATAAACAATCAATTGTGTTTAAGTTTGTTATTGGAAATCAAAACATCATGTGAACAATCTCTGGAGAATGCCTAACTGGAACCGCTGAGTGTATGTTTACATTGTAATGTACACTTAATATCGCTCGTTTGTCACGTTTCTATTTGAAACTTGTCACTTCACTCACGCAAGGGTCATTTTTGAAAAACATTTTAGGTCTATTCTGTATGATTTGATTTGTGTTTGGGATGCAAACAGCGCGCCTTTTGTCGGATGCCGCCTGAATCACGCAGATCCGGGGGTTTTTTTTAGGGGGGGCGTTGGAGTGTCTGATTATAATTTCAAAGTAAATTCTGTATTAAAATTACTAAATAAGCAAATCCGTTACAGTCCATGAAACAGGAAGTATAAGGATGAGAAAAAAACAGTTTAAATCGGAAAGCTGCGCACATTGAGCGGTGTGCAGGACTGCGCAAGTGTGCGCAGCTTTCCGATTTAAACTGTTTTTTTCTCATCCTTATACTTCCTGTTTCATGGACTGTAACGGATTTGCTTATTTAGTAATTTTAATACAGAATTTACTTTGAAATTATAATCAGACACTCCAACGCCCCCCCTAAAAAAAAAATTGGATCTGCTCGATTCAGGCGGCATCCGACAAAAGGCGCGCTATGAATATATAAAGTTGTATATATCAGACAGCCTTTAAAGTTTGATGAAGTCAGTTTCAGGCTTTGGAGCAGGCTTTGGCAGTTTCAGGCTTTGGCAGCCCTGCATAGTCACTTGAAAATGCATCTTTGTCCACTTCATAGGGGTCAATTCCCCCAATCAAGGCCAGTTTGGCTGCATACCGATGTTGTGAGATGTTGTCTAATGCAGGGGTGTCCAAACTGATCCATAAAGGGCCATGTGGCTGCAGGTTTTCATTCCAGCCATGCAGCAGCACACCTGATTTGGCTTATTCAATCAACTGACACACCTACCCTTTAATCAAGGGTGGGTGTGGCTGCAAGTATTTGACTGTGTGAAGATGGTTCACTTGATTGAATGAGCCAAGTCAGGTGTGCTGCTGCATGGCTGGAATGAAAACCTGCAGCCACATGGCCTTTTATGGATCAGTTTGGACACCCCTGGTCTAATGTATCTATATACTTCTGTTTGCTTGATTTTGCCGACATTGATCTTTATTTTAGAAAACTGACTATATAACTTCATAAATTCGCCCGAGATAACGTAGCCGGTAGTGGCGATGGTCCATTTTGTTTGCCCCGCAAGATGGCGGCTGGGGGGCGTTCCCCGGAATGCCGTGACGTCAGTGAAAACTATCTATAGGGTTGGGTTATGGGACAGGGTTAAAGGTTGGGGATAATCCCTTTTATGCTCTGGCGAACTGGATTTTCTGGTCATGGGGTTTGGCTTGGACTTTGAATTTGGTCTTTTAGTTTGTCTTCATGGGTTTGTGTTTGGGATTTGAGTGTTCAATTTGGATTTGGGATTTGGGATTTGGGTTTCGATTTGAGATTGGTGTTTTGGTTTGTGTTTAGGTTTGGTTTAAGCTGGAGTTTTGGGCTTGGGGGTTGGCAGGAAAGGTGAAGGCCAGACAAAGGAGGAGAAGCCATGATGTTCTTGTCATTTCAGGTGAGACAAGTTGTTAAATTCAACAATTATTATGTATAAATGAAGATCACTGACCCGGTATTATGCAATGTTGAAATGTGCTTCTTGGTCATGGCGGGTGAAACACTCGATATGGAATGTGGTTAATTAACTGGCTCTTGAGACTCATACAGTGGGCAAGGTTAATATCTGTGCTTCATTATTCTGCACACAAACCACGAGCACATCAAGAACCTTTGCCCATTTGCACAATGATGCATGCTGCCAACTTACTCTTAAGTATGTTTCTTACAGATTAAAGGCTGAAACACTCAGAATGTAACAACCCACTAAACCCCCAGGCTTACATTTCCCTCTCTCATAACAACACACTTTATCTAAGGTTTCTGCTCTTCTCCTTTACCAGGTTCTCCTTCACTGTCCTCAATACTCTCCCTTCACAGTTCCCCTCTTCACATTCTCCTTCACCATGTTCTCCCTCACTATGCTCTCACTCACTTCTTTCTTCCTCACTACATTTTCAAACCACAAGCACATTATTCTGCACACAAACCATAAGCACATCAAGAACCTTTGCCCATTTGTTCTCTCTCACCATGTCGACCATCGTCTTCCTCACCATACTCTCCCTCATTGTCCGCACTGTTCTCCTTCACAGTGATCTCCCTCACAGTGTTCACTTTTCATGTTCTTCCTCACCATGTTTTCCCTTACCATCCCTTACTTTATTTGCATTCTCTCTTACCATGTCCTCCTTCACTATGTTCTCTTTTAACATGTTTTCCCTCACCATGTTCTTCCTCACTGTGTTCTCCTTTTAAAAATGCTTGATAGATAGTTTTAGTGGATTTTGTCAGTTTTGACTTCAAACACTACAGATGGAAGACTGACATGGACACAAGGGCTCCAAGGGTTAAATTATTAGCGCACGCACAACAGAACAGAACAGAACAGAACAGAACAGAACAGATGGACTGTTGAGAACAAACAGAAAGACAGTGAAGGAGTTCGGAAAGTAGACAAAGTTGGCAGAAAAAATGAGAGAGACATAGAAGGAATTATCTAAGCTTTGAGACTGAGAACTTCTATAAAAGATCAGTGATGCTTTAAAGAAGTCCTTGAGCTCTTAGAAAAGAAGAGAAATAAGTCTTATTTCAGAGGCATGGATTTATGGTAAACTCCCACAGTTGCCCCTTGGTAAGATCAGAAATTTTTTTCAGCTTCATACAATGATGAAGCCACAATGTTAGCTATCAAATAGGAATACTTACGTGTGTTAAACGGCCCATGGCATGGTGGTTTGTTGATATTTTAAATGAGCTCGTGGAGGCTTCCGGATGTTATATCCGCAGCCTTTCTCGAAATGAACCCTCGGTACGTAGATATAGCCTCCTGGGAGAAAGCCCCATTTCAGCGCTTTTCCCAGTGCGTCGTTTTGCTAATGAGAAGCATGGAGGCGGGGAAGGGTAGACGGTGGGGGCGTGCCATGGGGGGAGGGGGAGGGGCTGCCGTCTGCCTCCCAAGCCGGCCGAGAGCGCTCCTCGTCGGGCACGGCCAGGCGGGCGAATGCCCGGGTCCGTCCGCCCTGTCTAAAAAAAATGGTACAACTCGAGCCCATGGTAAAACTGGGACTTTGTCATTTTTTCCCGCCTGAGGCCCATGGTAAAACTGAGCAGTGGGACTTTGTCATTTTTTTCCGCATGAGGCCCATGGTAAAACTGCACTTCCAGGAGGGGCTGCCGTCTGCCTCCCAAGCCGGCCGAGAGCGCTCCTCGTCGGGCACAGCCAGGCGGGCGAAGGCCCTGGTCCGTCCGCCCTGTCTAAAAAAATGGTACAACTCGAGCCCATGTACCTGGCTAACTGCAGGAAGTGGTTAGCTGCACAGCTAATGTAGCCATTGCTAGGCTAACGCACCGATTTTAAAACACGGCAAAACGACCAGTTATACACTTACTTGTTTGGTGTTTGTTGCTGATGCGGCAGGGATGCTTGGTACGGACCCAGGCTTCAGTGACAGTTGATGTGCAAAACCTGCCCTACTGTCCCAAGTTGTGGAAACATTCATCAGGAAAATGCTTCTGACAAACATACACCGTCTTAGGTAGACTCGATGGCGTATTATTGAAGTAAATAAAATTAAGCCATTGCGTCTTCAGGGGCTCTCCCGTCGGCAGTAAAAACAGACTCCTTTCTGTGTTGTCACATCCATGTACAGCGCAATTTCCATGTTGTGTCTTCTATGGGCTCCTCACTACAAAATGTAGTCATGTGTTCTGCGCATGCGCAGTAGGCTTCGCGCATGCGCAGTAGGCTTGGTAGGACAAACAGCAACTTTTGAGTTGGGCGGGCAATCCATACAGTGGGTGGGAATCCATGGGGGGGGGGGATCATCTCCCTTGCTGACGTAGGCAAAGGAAGAGTTTATCAACGTGCCGTTTTGACGCGCCATTCTCAAATATTGGGCATAGTTTGGTTTACACATTATGAAATTTCTAGCCACTGGGGTGACTTAAGAAGGTCAGAGGAACTCATTTTAATGTTACAAAACCTCAGAAAGTGAAAATTTCATGCCATGGGACCTTTAATAACCTAGCTAAGTACTACCAATATCATTATTAATACTAGTACAGGCTGATGACTAGTCATGGTGTTAGAGCTGAGGGCTGAAATCGAAGATTTATCAAAAGCTCAACAATGATGCTGTTCGTTTCGAGCAATGCATTATGTCACGAGGGCTCATCAATGACACAATAACAATGACGTGAAGCAGATTATTACACACCGACATTTAAAAGTGCAGTAGGTAACCCATATAAAAATAACTTTTTGTCATATTTCCTCAAGCTATCACAATGTTCCGAGAGTAGCACATTAAGCCCTATTCGCACGGGTTAAGTATTACCTGTGGACCTCTGGTAATTCGGAATAATTACAGAGAATGTCTGAGTTCTTAGTCCCGTGCGAATGCGCCATGTCCGTAATTTGCCAAGTAATAATTCCGCCGTGAATTACCTACTGTGTTTCGACAAAACACAGACGTCCAGTGGTAATACAAGTCCCGTGTGAATGCGCATGTCTGTGTTTGTAATTATTAAACACGCGTCTCTTGTACTTTTCTGGAGTGAATAATGGAGGATACGGGCAAAATTTTGATAAACAGCATTTCAGGGGCAAGTGGTAGTAGGCCTATCCCGTATTTGAACCAGATAAGCAGAAACAGCTCCAAGAAGAACTCCAAGAAGAAAGCACGAAGAATCTTCAACTGGATGGCTTGTGTGGCAGCATATGGTAAGGAGCCACGCTAACCCCCATGACACAGCAATACGAAGATATTTTGGTTAACGGAGGGAAGACAAATGTTCGTTTAGCAAAATACCCGGCTATGTGTAAACAGCGCCATAAACTGCCTGTTCACTTACATTGTCATCTCGAGACTGTTTTCATTTGCATTGACCCCGCCTTCTCATTTTGAGAGCGTGGAGCAAACATACTGCATCCCTATCATATGCGTTTCCCCTCTCTTAATTTGGATACAGTGCTATTCTTATGCCTACTGTGTTTTCATCCTACCTTATTAATGCACCATTAATGTACTACAGTAATATGTTGGCACTTCCAACATGCTACAACTGTATTGATTGTTGCCAAACGCGCCTTTATTCTAACCACCTACCCAACCTTGTTTATAGCTGATATCTGGTACCCTGATAGAAGACCCAGGGAGAGAGGCCTGTCCTTCTGGGAAGTGGAGGTGCTGGAGAACTTTCGGGAGAAAGACTCAGTGAATTACAGACTTTTGAATCAGTAAATTCAGTGAATTACAGACTTCTGCTTATCCCGTCCGAATGCGCCACACAATAACAGAGAGGTGCGGGGATAATTGCGAATTACCAGAGGTCCATAGGTAATACTTATCCCGTGCGAATAGGGCTTTAGACAGATAAACTGCGGGGGGAAATCAGGCTTCTCTGGCTCCACCTAGTGTTCCTAATGCTATTTCCAAGAATCCGCCATGCCTGAATCAAAACAACCAATCCTTGACTTCCAAGTGACGTCAAAGCAAAACAGAAACCCGGATGTCGGCCATGTTGGTGACAAACATGGGGTCAAGCGACATTCCATACAAAACATAGTCATGCGTGCGGAACTCTCTTTGTTTTTCCACTGCTTTAAGCGTTCTTTTAGCGATGCCATATCTTTGTGCTGTATATGGCTGTGGTCACAACAGTACTCACGACCGTGGCACGTTCCAATTTTTTAGAATTCCGTCTATGATTCGGAAAGAGGGCGAGGAAACTCTGAGGCTAAATACGGAGAGGAGACGAGCACGGCTGAACAACATCGGCAGGGCTGATCTAACAGAGGCTAAACCCAAAACAGCTCATGTTTTCAGTGATCATTTTATCTCAGGTGAGATTCAAAAGCTTTCTCGATAATATCATGGAAGAATTTTATTCCGTGTTGCTAGAATTTTGCTATAAAATGAGCGTTCGCTTGTCGTGGTTCACTCGGTCGTTGTTATAATTTTAACATGTGTATTACCATTTCGCTTCTAGGAGCGCCAGCAAAATTGTACCTGAAATAAATTGAAATGTGGTTTGTGAGCCATAAAGCTAGAGACTTTTCAAAATTTCACACTTCGTCAGTTGTTTACACATAGACGTAAACTAAATGCTAAAGAAGCCCTAACTTACCCTTGCAAGTACAACTGCTTTGTCATCGTTGACTGGTTTAATTAATAAGGTCTTTGCCCATCCAGAGACAAAGAAGTTAGAAGCTTCCATGGACTTATAAGGGTCCAATTGAGAGTTGTTGACCCATGAAGTCAGCCAAACCACATAGAACACGATATCTGGGTACTCGATGGTTGGTAGAAGCATCTTATCTTCAGAAAAGTCTGACTTTTTAAAATAATATGGGTCAAAACCCACACACATCTACAACCTCGATTCCAAAAAAGTTGGGACAAAGTACAAATTGTAAATAAAAATGGAATGCAATGATGTGGAAGTTTCAAAATTCCATATTTTATTCAGAATACAACATAGATGACATATCAAATGTTTAAACTGAGAAAATGTATCATTTAAAGAGAAAAATTAGGTGATTTTAAATTTCATGACAACAACACATCTCAAAAAAGTTGGGACAAGGCCATGTTTACCACTGTGAGACATCCTCTTTTCTCTTTACAACAGTCTGTAAACGTCTGGGGACTGAAGAGACAAGTTGCTCAAGTTTAGGGATAGGAATGTTAACCCATTCTTGTCTAATGTAGGATTCTAGTTGCTCAACTGTCTTAGGTCTTTTTTGTCGTATCTTCCGTTTTATGATGCGCCAAATGTTTTCTATGGGTGAAAGATCTGGACTGCAGGCTGGCCAGTTCAGTACCCGGACCCTTCTTCTACGCAGCCATGATGCTGTAATTGATGCAGTATGTGGTTTGGCATTGTCATGTTGAAAAATGCAAGGTCTTCCCTGAAAGAGACGTCGTCTGGATGGGAGCATATGCTGCTCTAGAACCTGGATATACCTTTCAGGATTGATGGTGTCTTTCCAGATGTGTAAGCTGCCCATGCCACACGCACTAATGCAACCCCATACCATCAGAGATGCAGGCTTCTGAACTGAGCGCTGATAACAACTTGGGTCGTCCTTCTCCTCTTTAGTCCGAATGACACGGCGTCCCTGATTTCCATAAAGAACTTCAAATTTTTATTCGTCTGACCACAGAACAGTTTTCCACTTTGCCACAGTCCATTTTAAATGAGTCTTGGCCCAGAGAAGACGTCTGCGCTTCTGGATCGTGTTTAGATACGGCTTCTTCTTTGAACTATAGAGTTTTAGCTGGCAACGGCGGATGGCACGGTGAATTGTGTTCACAGATAATGTTCTCTGGAAATATTCCTGAGCCCATTTTGTGATTTCCAATACAGAAGCATGCCTGTATGTGATGCAGTGCCGTCTAAGGGCCCGAAGATCACGGGCACCCAGTATGGTTTTCCGGCCTTGACCCTTACACACAGAGATTCTTCCAGATTCTCTGAATCTTTTGATGATATTATGCACTGTAGATGATGATATGTTCAAACTCTTTGCAATTTTACACTGTCGAACTCCTTTCTGATATTGCTCCACTATTTGTCGGCGCAGAATTAGGGGGATTGGTGATCCTCTTCCCATCTTTACTTCTGAGAGCCGCTGCCACTCCAAGATGCTCTTTTTATACCCAGTCATGTTAATGACCTATTGCCAATTGACCTAATGAGTTGCAATTTGGTCCTCCAGCTGTTCCTTTTTTGTACCTTTAACTTTTCCAGCCTCTTATTGCCCCTGTCCCAACTTTTTTGAGATGTGTTGCTGTCATGAAATTTCAAATGAGCCAATATTTGGCATGAAATTTCAAAATGTCTCACTTTCTACATTTGATATGTTGTCTATGTTCTATTGTGAATACAATATCAGTTTTTGAGATTTGTAAATTATTGCATTCTGTTTTTATTTACAATTTGTACTTTGTCCCAACTTTTTTGGAATCGGGATTGTATCTTCTCTTTGTAGCAAATCTTCGCTTGACTGTTCAAACCTTGGTAATACTGAGAAAATTCAGCATTGTTTACAGACACGCTTTCAGCGGCTGCAATACTAGTTGCTTTGTATATCCACCATCATGGCGGACGCTCATGACGTGGCACCTTTTGATCACGTGGTTGCAAGTCATCTATCAGAGCCAGGAGGTGTGTCTGACAGAGTGTCATTCACTGTTCGTGCATACAATGAGAGCAGCCCCCCTCCCCCATGCAGATCCTATCACTCGTGAAATAAGTTTTGATTTATGTTTGATTTGATTTTTGAAAAAAATTAACCACAAAGCTAAGACTGTAATGGTTACGGTGACACTCCATTGCACATACAGTACCAATCAAAACTTTAGATGCACCTTCTAATTCCCTGTTTTTTCTTTATTTTTATGAATTAAAATACACTCTTCATGTCTTCAAGTAAAGATGGATGTCGTTTCTCTTTTCTTAGTTGAGCGGTTCTTGACATAATATGAATTATTACAGTTGTGGACGGAATAGGGATATTACATTATTTGTATTTATACTATTTACTGTTTAGTGTTTGATCACAAATGCGTTAAGAAGGCAAGAAACTCCTCCACTAATTAACCTTTGATGAGGCACACCTGTTAATTGAAAAGCATTCCAGGTGACTCCCTCATGAAGCTGGTTAAGATAATGCAAATAGTGTGCAAAGCGTCATCAAGGTAAATGCCGGATACATTGAAGAATCTAAAATATCAAACACGTTTTTGTTTCCCAGATAATTCCATATATGTATCACATGTTAATTCATAGTTTTGATGTCTTCAGTATTGTTCTACAATGCAGAAAATACAAAATACAGAAAAAAACTATGAATGAGTAGAGTTGGGGTGTACAAACTTTTGACTGGTGCTGTATCTCATGTTCCTGTGATCTTGCAGTCAGGCTAACATGAGCTTGTTTCTGATGCTAAGACTACTGGCTAGCATTATTTTATTTGAAAGCTGCTGAAAATATCTTTGTGAAGTACCCAAGCAGTCATATCAGGGGGTTTTTTTGTTTGTTTGTTTGTTTTTTATTTCTGATATTTATATGTGCGTGTGCTCTCACAGAGAGTAGAATAGAGGTTGTACTCATTCAAATTTTCAAGTTAAGTTCACTCTCTTCTCAATCCTACTGACTGCAGCTTTAAAGATAAATAAGCAGAGGTGGACAAAGTACCCAACTTTATTAATTAAGTCAAAATACAGATCCTACTGGTCAAATGTTACTCCGATACAGTGGCGGCTGGTAGTCTTTCAAACAGGGGAGGCTGGTCGGTTATGATATTTCCAGATTTTAAAAGGAAAAAGAAAAAACACATCAATTTTTCCCATACTCTTGCCTCTGATCTGGCTGATTGTTGGCAGGGTCACAAACTGTGAAATAACAGGTTCTTTTGGCCCATTTGCCTACTGTCCAATATACATGATGGTGGTGTTGGGGGGGAGGGGTATATTTTAACATTTTATATTTTAAAATTGTGGCATGTTGTTTAAAAATTGATCATTATTGAAAGCAGCTCTTTGTCAGGAACCTCAGCAGTAACAGCAGAGTGTTCTGGAATAGACACAAGCACTGACCTTGGGGAGCCAAACATAGAGCTGGGTGCCACACGTTTCATTCAATGACACTTTCCCTATATTTTACTTATTTTGATTGAGAAATGTTTTATTGACAATTTTGATAACCCTTCACTTTTAATCCAGGTCTGTAGTGTGAAATGTTCTCGGCTGTGTTTTTGTTTAAAAAATTTTTCCAAATTGTAGCTGTGTTTAATTCATATCCAGAGAAATATATATTCCAATATAATATACTCAGCATAAACATTTTAAATAGATTCTATATTTTTGGTCCATCCATGACATATTACTAAAGTAGCCTATTCACTGTTGTTGATGTGGGTCACTTGCTGTTAGCCAATTCACTTTCTCGTACCAGGAGAGCTGAAAGGAACGAGTATTATTCCCTACCTTTTTCACCAAGTCAATTTGAGGCGTTGGTCTACCCTGCTCTTTAATTTTGATTTTTTCCTCGAAAGGAAGACTGGCAAATGGCTTCGCCAAAATTAAATCAGCAATGCTTGGCATCCGTGTGCAGCTTTCTTGCTAGCTGACTAGCCCCCTCAAGTTCAAGTTCAGTCACTCAAATAAACGAAATTTCTGGAACTAAGATAGCAAACTTGACAACACTATATTTACACTTTATTTACAATGAAAATATATACAAACTAAAAAAGCTGGTAGAAACCGTATGTAATGAATGAAATCGAAATGTAAGCTGATCTCTTACAATACACCACACCACCTGCGAATCCGCATGGGACTGAACTGAAATTCACCGCTGCCTGTCTATATTTGAAACGAGCTGTCAATCAAAGAAAATATCCAGCCGCTTTCACCAATCACCAGTCTCCTCACGGAAACTGCCATGTCCCTCCCACTGTGAGGCTCGGAGTCCGTGGGTGGGCATTTTCGCAGTGTTTGTCCAATAACCATCTTGCATTTTGAGATTGAAAAGTGCATAGCTCCCAAATGCCATTGAAGTCCATTGAGGCTGGGAGTCCGTGGGACTCCGTGGGCGGGCGTTTTCGCAGTGTTTGTCCAATAATCGTCTTGCATTTTGGTATTGAAAGCGCATAGCTCCCAAATGCCATTGAAGTCCACTGAGGCTGGGCTGCATCGCGCTGTCACGAGGGGGAAAAACTCACGCACACATTAGGCGAACTGGGGAAAGTTATAACGGAATGATTTCGCACTGTAGTTGGGTTGAGCACATATATTTCTATGATTCTGGATCTGAAATAGCAATGTTATAAGGTCGGCTATAACATAAGCCTAGTGCAATTCATCCTACACAATGTTCGTCATTTTTAGAGGAGGCTGAGCCTCCCTCGTTGTCTTAGAGCAATCGCCCGTGCTCTGATACAAGTGAAAGTTCTCCGGTCAAATTTTTACTTAAGTTAAAGTACTGAAGTACTTGCTTTTAAAAATGCTTAGGTATTGAAAGTACATTTTCTGTCAATGCATCGTTGTATTATTGCCACAACGCTTACAAAACCTAATGCCTCTTAAGCAAGCGACTGGATTTACTGAACTTGTAGAACCTGTAGAATAAACATCTGGTAGAATGTTACAAAATGAAACACAACTAAACTGAAAAAGAGCAACTGTCATTTTCATTTTTTTTAATTGTAACACTCCTCTCCACCCCCATAAAGCAGCATGGTAGTGTTCTGACCCAGTTCTGGCAGTGTGTGCATGCATGTATGTCTATGTTAATCAGGAAGACAGTGGAATAGCTGTAAATGCAGCTTGCTCAGAAAATAAAAAGGACAATCCAACCTGATTAAAACCCAGGTCCACACCTCGAGCTTAATAACTGCCCAACAGCAACACCGCTTTCAGCAAGACATAAAAAAAAGTGCAAGACCATCATCTGACATCAAAACAAAAAATTCCAGCAATTTACTGTGACTAACTAGTACAATACTGTCCATCTCACAGGTCTCACAAATGCGCGTGTGCAAGTGTATGTATTCATGTACATATGAATCATGGTGGTTTAATGTTAAGCTAGCTAGTCAGTGAAACTCCACCTGACATGCTAGCAAAATCTTTTCAAACTCGAAATCATATTGGGTCGCTGATGTTACTCAAAAAGAAAGATTTCTACATTTTGTTTATATGGCAAGATTATGCTAAAACATTTCTGAAAGCATTTCAGATAAGTTAATGTTATTCATGTTAGCGTAACTCCATTTTTACATGCTAACTAACGGTGTCCAAGTTAACTAGCTACGTATGTGTTAACGTTAGCCGTGGACAAGGCTACGGCAACTTAGTGAGCAAATCCATAGAAAGTCATTTGACTAACCAGACTGCACAGCTATTGCAACATTATCGCTAGCTCTAAAAGCACAGACAACTTCATTGCAAGCATTCTTTTGGAATAAAATGTTTATATACTTCTGCAGGTCAGACAGCGAGTTTTTGTAGGCCGTGATGTGGTTCGTTTTAGGCAAACAAAGCAAACATTTAAAACGAAACAACTCTTTATTCCTTTCAGAAAACTGAAACATGAGTTCTAGCTATAGAGCCGTGGGTGTGTGCATTCCCCAGAAGGACCGCCTCCTTTCATTCTGCCATCAACTGATTGTGTTAAATAGTGCTGCGGAGAAATCATTGATCTTGATTTTATACAGTCTATGGACGTGACGTGACCCTAGTGATTACTGATCGGCTCTCAGTGTCACCTGCGAAAAAACAAATCACATTTTCGAAAACAAAAGAAAAAACATCCACTTTCAAAGCTGCTTCATAGTAACGAGTAACGAGGACCTTGATAGAAATGTAGTGGAGTGAAAAGTACGATATTTGTCTTTCAAATGTAGTGAAGTTAGTCGTAAGTTGCCAAAAAATTAATACTCAAGTAAAGTACAGATACTCAAAAAGTGAGTGTACTTAAATGGATAGTTTGGGATTTTTGACATGAATCTGTATGGCATCCCCATCAATAGTGTCGTGCAAACACACTGACTTACCCCTGACAGCATCCTGTGAGTCCAGTTCTTGTCCAGTTTTGGTCCAGACGAAAGTAGTCCGGCAAGTTTGTTGGGGTCACGAAAGTAAAACGTTTTTCGTCTCAAAACAGTACGTGTTCAAAAGAGTGATATATTTGCATCACAAAACCATTGCCAAATAAAAAGTCAGACCTTGAAATCGCTTGGCACTATTTTCTCTCCCTTCTTATCACTGCGCGCTGCCGCCAGGTGACAGCCACGGCTGTTTCATTCATTGTTAGTTTTTTTCTTTTTTATCAGACATCTAATTTTTTAGGTTTGTTTACCTGACATGTTTCGACGTATGACTGTCGTCTTCCTCAGAGTGTCACCGGATGTTATTAGTGACGCATCTTTTATCAGCTGATGTTTCCGAAGGCGTGGCCTTCCTGTCTGGATTGACAGGTCGGTCACGCCTTCTACTGTCAGTTCGTCCCCTGCAAGATGGCACTCCAGGTATGGGAGAGCATGTATGCTCCCTCATCTCAGTTGATGGTCCTCGGGCTTCGCTTACGAATCTCTATGGCCTCCCTGATCCAGCGCTGATGATGAGGAAGACGACAGTCGTACGTCGAAACATGTCAGGTAAACAAACCTAAAAAATTAGATCTCATCTCATTATCTCTAGCCGCTTTATCCTTCTACAGGGTCGCAGGCAAGCTGGAGCCTATCCCAGCTGACTACGGGCGAAAGGCGGGGTACACCCTGGACAAGTCGCCAGGTCATCACAGGGCTGACACATAGACACAGACAACCATTCACACTCACATTCACACCTACGCTCAATTTAGAGTCACCAGTTAACCTAACCTGCATGTCTTTGGACTGTGGGGGAAACCGGAGCACCCGGAGAAAACCCACGCGGACACGGGGAGAACATGCAAACTACGCACAGAAAGGCCCTCGCCGGCCCTGGGGCTTGAACCCAGGACCTTCTTGCTGTGAGGCGACAGCGCTAACCACTACACCACCGTGCCGCCCCCAAACGACTCCTGAGATTTTATTTTTGATTTAATTGCTGCAATTAACTAGTTAATTAATTACATTATTATTTATATTGTATCAATAGGATGTTTTCCATTTTATTTTTTAGTTTTTGTAGCCATTGTAAAGCTTTGTAAAGTATAGCAGTGTAACAATGTTCTAGCTATAGAAATAAAACTTACTTACCAATTAATAAATTATTTTCTCACAAACATAATGCAAAACTGTGTTATATTACCAATATAAAATACACAGAAGACATCAACTGTTTATCCTTTATGGCTTTATTTCACACTCGACCTTGAACAAAATGCCACAAAATAAATTATGAAGTGTAAATCAGGCCTAAGAAACTATGAAGCAAAGTTGGAAATTATTTTAACAAACACAGAACAATGTGCAACAAAATATGTGGCACCTTGAGCGCATGTAAAAAGAGAAAGTGCCGCACTCTGCTCCACCAGTAATGAGAAGCCGCTGGAACAGCAAATCTGCTCCTGTTATAATGACTGCTGTCTCGCTGTATACCGCAGATTAATCTGGCCATGCCAAGGCGGTTGCCGACTGAACCTGTCAATTTATGAGCGACAATTTATATCATGAGCTTTAGGAATTCACGGCAACAAAACAATGATCATGGTTGTCAAATAGACAATCATCCTTCAGCTGAGCTGAACGCTATCTCTCTCTCTCTCTCTCTCTCTCTCTCTCTCTGAGGCACCTAAGGACAAAAAACTGATTCGGTTCCCCAACTCGGCTCCCACCGAAGAGCCGGCTCCCGTCGTTCACTTCAAAGAGCCGGCTCTTTGAACCGGATCGTTCGCGACCGACACATCACTACATTTGTTTACTGCTAGCAAAGTTAGCGACAACATGTCTGACTACGACGGTGAAATGTGTGCGGAGATTCAGCCACATCTTTGTTGCTACAGCCTGGATAGTCGCAAGTGCGCACCATTTTCACAAATATATTATTGTATAGGTTATAGAAGGTGATAAATTTGTCGCTGTTCTTGCTCTCAAATTAGCTTGTTAGCGCCGCTGATCTGAACTCCTAATCACTGCCAAACAATGGGAAAGGTGTTGATTCCTGCGCAGATGTCAACATGACAGCGCGCAGTGATACCGAGGGAGACAAAATAGTGCCAAGCGATTTCGAGGTCTGACTTTTTATTTGGCAATGGTTTTGTGATGCAAATATATCACTCTTTTGAACACATACTGTTTTGAGACGAAAAACGTTTTACTTTCGTGACCCCAACAAACTTGCCGGACTACTTTCGTCTGGACCAAAACTGGACAAGAACTGGACTCACAGGATGCTGTCAGGGGTAAGTCAGTGTGTTTGCACGACACTATTGATGGGGATGCCATACAGATTCATGTCAAAAATCCCGAACTATCCCTTTAAGTACAGTACTCAAGTAAATGTACTTCGTTACTGTCCACCTCTGTAAATAAGTAGAATTGTGATTTCTGATTTTAGTGTTTAGGCTGTAAAGCTTTACTGGCATTCCTTCAAACACCAAACAGAAACGTTATAATGCTTACATTCAAAAAAAAAGATAAATTTATGGTTCTGTCATCTGTCTATTTGTGCAATTCGTGCTTTGATTTGATCTTTTAGTTTTTCCTCAAAGAGCATTTTGGGACCTTCTCAATCATTACTGATTATGAGTTATAAATGTGTCTGAAAAAAATCAACACAATTAGAGATCAAATATAGGGTGTGTAAGTAATCATCTGATCAGAGGGGAACCGTCAGGGCCTTCTAGGCGCTCAGAGAAGGCCCAAACATATCAGCATGTCAAATGTTATATTTAATTTATTTCATTCTTTCATAATTTCATTATAATTATTTTCTTCTAATTCTAATTCAGCCTCATTTTCTATCAAATTTACTTCAGAAATGAAAAGGTTACCTTCCTGAAAACATTCAAATCGAGTTATCCAATGAGTTTTTTTGTTGTCTCTAGGCTGAGAAGAGTTTCAAGCTGCTCACTCATTGGTTAGGACTTCATTGCCGGGACAGAAGGCCATGGCAGTGTATGTTTATGTAGGAAGTGACAAAAGACTGATTAACCAATCAGATTTTGATTTATAGTAGGAGGGACCAAAAATGTATCGCCCTCGGCTTTCTCGAAGGCCAACGCGAGCTTAACCGCAAGTCAGTACAGCAGTGAAGTCACCTTCCAGCCGGTGTAGCGTTCATCAGTAGTGTTAGCAAATGCTAATAAAGCAGTCAAGCCAGTGCTATCGAGAGCAAGTAGCACAGGCTAACGACTGAGAAACTAAGGCTACATCCACACGACAATGGCAACGAGATTTTTTTTTAGAGGGTAAAAAAAATATCGCGTCCACATGGGCAACGGATCAGTAAAATATCAGGTACATATGGCAACGCAACGCTTGCTGAAAACGATGCAATACACATGCCACACCTCTACGTGCGCTGTAAGACGGTCCCATCGGAGACACCAGAACAATAGAAGAAGTAGGACGCATGCGCATAAACCCCTTCTTCTACACTCACAGGAACAAACACACAACAACAACAAGAAGATGGCTGCTTGTTCTAGTCATGTGGTTGTGACGTCATCGTAAACAAATCCGTTCTACTCATCCAGACGACTTCGCAACGGCGCCGTTGCCAGATTTTTCCACTCTGGAACCCATTCTCAAAAAATATCGTTTTGGGGCACCCAAAACGCCGGTGCCGTGTGGGCGCCAGGCCGAAACAATAAACAATTTTATCAGATTCACCTGAATCCGTTGCCGTGTGGACAGGGCCTAAGATTTCTGTCTCCAGACTCTTCTTGCACGCTCACGACAGTATTTTTCACTCAGATTTAAGTATTCATTTCCCGGTGTAATTTACTGAGTTACTTTTAAAATCAACATTGACAGCTACACACGACGGAGCGACCTGGCAACCTGCCGCTAATCCCTTACAAAATCCTTTGCTCTGTTGCTTTTTTTGGTGTCTGGCTAAGTTTTGCCTGAGCTGACGTCTCAGGTCTAATAGTAACGGTTCGCCACGGCACCTGATACAACTGTCACTGAGAGGCTGCATGATTCTACAGTCTGGGCTAGAAAGAAATCAGTCCCAGCCTCGCTTCTTGCTTGTTCATTCTATTCTGCATATTTTTCTTATAACCACTGGTAAAGTAAAACCTACTATTGATTTCTTTTTTCCTTTGAAAGCCCTGATAGCTCATTTATACAGTACCAGCCACATCTGCTAGTACAACAAATTGGCCTGACTAAAACAGCTTCCCTGCTAATACTATTAATAATATACACCGATCAGCTATAACATTATGATCACTGACAGGTGAAATGAATAAATTTGATTATCTCATTACAATGGCACCTGTTAAGGGGTGGGATATATTAGGCAGCAAGACAACAGTCAGTTCTTGACGTTAATGTCTTGGAAGCAGGAAAAATGGGCAAGTGTAAGGATCTGAGCGACTTTGACAAGTTGTGATGGCTAGATGACTGGGTCTGAACATCTCCAAAATGGCACATCTTGTGGGGTGTTCCCACTATGTAGTGGTTAGTACCTATCAAAAGTGGTCCAAGGAAGGACAACCAACTGGTGAACCGGCGACAGGGTCATGGGTGTCGAAGGCTCATTGATTCGCATGGGGCATGAAGGCTAACCCATATGCTCCAATCCAACAGAAGAGCTACTGTAGTACAAACTACTGAAAAAGTTCATGCTGGCTAAAACAGAAAGGTGTTTCTCTTTTCTTCACCAAACACTAATGTAGAAATGAGTCAGTGTAGTAGTTCTGGTTCTGGACTCTCATCTCATCTCATTATCTCTAGCCGCTTTATCCTTCTACAGGGTCGCAGGCAAGCTGGAGCCCATCCCAGCTGACTACGGGCGAAAGGCGGGGTACACCCTGGACAAGTCGCCAGGTCATCACAGGGCTGACACATAGACACAGACAACCATTCACACTCACGGTCAATTTAGAGTCACCAGTTAACCTAACCTGCATGTCTTTGGACTGTGGGGGAAACCGGAGCACCCGGAGGAAACCCACGCGTACACGGGGAGAACATGCAAACTCCACACAGAAAGGCCCTTACCGGCCCCGGGGCTCGAACCCAGGACCTTCTTGCTGTGAGGCGACAGCGCTAACCACTACACCACCGTGCCGCCCGGTTCTGGACTCTGGTTCTGGACTCTGGTTCTACATAATTGATATGCTGATATACTGCACTAGAAGTTTTGGGTGTTTTTTTTTTTTTTACTTTATACCCTTTAACCTCTGACTATCCAGTTGGATTAGATTCACTAACACAAGCCTTTGCATTGTAAGTTTCCCAAGCAACCTCTGGCTGAACTTTTATCTCCTTTCTGTTTGTCACAATTCATGCAGAAGGTCTGTATTCCTTCCCCCCCTGAGCTTGTCTCTCTCTCTTCACGCCCAGCGGATTTAAACAAAGCCTGAAGCTGTAGAAGCTCTAACCCTTTCTGTCAGCACTCTGACAAACATTTCGCTCTTGTCACAGGGAGGTTTGTCTTGCTACCTACAGCTTTATGAGCATTCCAGTGGTCATTGATTGGAAATGGCTCTTGAACTCATTTATCAAACTGGGTACTGGCAGGTTCCTGTCAGAACATTGATCCCAAAAAAAATGTAGCATTCAAAGAATTCCAGTTCAGGGGGAACAAAAAAAAAACCATTCATATCCTACAAGAGCCTACGAAGACAATTACAAGTAGCTGTTCAATTTGAACAAAAGTAATGACACTCTTTTTAAGAAGGAAGGATTAGTGTGTTTCTATGGTAGTCGACCCACTGCAGTGGCTGAGCTGCATTATTAGAAAATTTCTCTCTCACCACACTTTCACTGATTAGTCATCATTTCGGTGTTTTGAACCCTCTGTGAGCCTTGCCTTTTATGGGGTTTTGTGGGTGTGGCTAAATATCAAACAGCTGTACCGCAATCTATAACTGATTAGTGTTTATCAACATACACACGAGCGTAAAGAAAATCAGTAAAACTTTTTGTTAATCGGGCAGGAATTTTCTTACGAAGCATTTACACATAACTTTTAAAAGTAGACGGCCTTTCGATTTCCTAAAACCGGTGAAATTTAGTTCCCTCTGAAATGTGGTCATTGTGATATACGTTTATTTCTGTAATATCTAAAAAAAAACAAACAAACAGGCCATTCTGTGGCTGGGAAGTTATTTCATTTGAGGGGATTAAAGCAAATAATATGCATGAAATTGCTCGCTTCATGCAGTTGAGCAGACAGAGGAAGTCCGTGTGTGTGTGCATGCACAGGTTTACCTTCTTCTTTAGGGTTTTACGGTAGCTGGCATCCACAGTGTTGCATTACTGCCATCTACAGGTTTACCTTTGAGCGTGCACTGACAGTTCCATCATTCTGTCGCTAAAGGAACAGCTGATCACACCGAGGTGCTCGCTGACCGCCGATATTTGTTAGTTTGGTCCTGCGTTTCCATTCCTTCACACCATAATGTCTTTTCTTCTCGCTTTCCGTTACTGTAGTCGGTCTTTCATGTTTCATTCACGTCCTCCATTTTCCTTTCCCGTTTCAAAGTTGTATCCCATTATGCTTTGCACGAATGGGGAAAGCCCACCACGTGATGCACGACGTAGTAGCTTGTATTGCATCACGGTGAAGCAAGTAATAATAGCAGAGCTCCTGCACAGGCCTTTGGCCCGCATGAGTGGAGCCCCATAGGCATAGAGTGTGGATACATAAAGAAACCCATCGAGTTGTTTTCTGATGGTTTCGGTCCTGTGTGTACATGCCTGCCACCACAGGAAACCCAACAACTAGTGAAGTGAGTAGTGAAGTGTGAAGTAGAGTAGTAGTCGGGACAGTATAGTCATGAGTAAAGGCCTCGGCATGCTCTTGCGACAAGGCTTTCGCAGATAGCTTTTCGCAGACAGTTGTAATTTATTGTTGAGCGGGGAGTAATAGGCGTGCGCGATGTTATTCAACGGCACAATGCAAGGGGGCGCGAAGTCGCTAGGAGTAGTTGGTGGGTGTGGTTAGTGGAGTGTTTATCCTCCGGTTACTTATAATGACTAGAACTTTTTTTTTTATAATGACTAGAACTGGAGTCGTATAGATGTACGTACTTCCTCAATCAACCGCTCTTCGTGCTGCTCCATCTTCGCTCGTGTTTTTAAAAATGCCGGTCGTGAAAACAAAACAAACCGGGAAAGTAGGGAAGCAGAAGTGCGTGTACAGCGGATGTAGAGTGGACCAATCAGAGCCCTCTTGTCTGCGACGCTGTCTGCGAGGCTTCTGCGGTGGTCACAATTTTTGGGAGGTGCGCACAGAGCGTCTGCGAAGGTGGGGGGCTACACAGACACTATCTGCGACACCGTCTGCAAGGACTGGGTTGTCAGCATAAATTGGCCTTAACTTGTTGCTGTTGTCGCCCGACGTTTTGTCCAACATAAGGAAACAGTATAGTAGCTATAACAGTAAAGAAATAAAATAAAAGAGGCTGGCTATGATATCAGAAAATTCTACAACCCAGAAACAGTTGGGAGCTCCGCTTTTAGGCAGTGCCTAAATCTATATATTAGCAGAGAATTTAGGGCCACGTGGCCCTAAATTCATTAATTGTTCTACTTTAAAAAAAAAAACTAATAAAATTGGAAGTCTGTGATTCAAATTCAGTAGCTTTTGGTCCACTAAACAAAAATAATTGGGTGTCAGGGAAAATTATTTTTATGACCTAAACCTGAAAAATCTGAAAGGCAGTCTAGCTTTAATTAAAAAAATTAATAAATAAATAAATAAACGACAGTTGCCTGCCTGTGAATACTATCTGAAAAATGCAAAAACTTGCTCATTATTTTCTGTTCTTTTTAATGTATTTCTCTCTCTATTGAATCACTGCATGCTAAACATCATGCATTGAAAAGATCCTTCCCATGCACCACATGAGATTAGCAATATTTGAATTGAAACAGAAGAAATGTTTTTCCTGCTTTGTTTGCAAAAAGACAAAATAATAAAAGGAAGACAGTCGAGCAGATTCTGAATAGGGCACAGTTATTTTCAGCGAGTTTTATCCCATAATAAATCCAGCACAAACAACAACAACAACACAAAGTGCATTTTTTATAAATATAGGGAAAGATCAGTTTAAATTCAGGCTCTCTGTAAGCTCAAAAAAAAAATGTCTGAAAGCCCTCATTCATAGCAAACTCAGTGTAAACCAGCTAGACTTCAGACCCATAGAGACTCCAACGTTCACACCTTCACATATTTTATCTAACACTGATGGTCGGTGAAAGTTTTTCTTTTAGCATCCTTTACTATTGATCCTGTATTATGAACCTATAACAGCATCTCTGACAATAGGGCAGCTACAAATCACAAGTTTTTATTTCTATATAATTTATGCTAGAGGTTAGCGCTGTCACCTCACAGCAAGAAGGTTCTGGGTTCGAGCCCCGTGGCTGGCGAGGGCCTTTCTGTGTGGAGTTTGCATGTTCTCCCCGTGTCTGCGTGGGTTTCCTCCGGGTGCTCCGGTTTCCCCCACAGTCCAAAGACATGCAGGTTAGGTTAACTGGTGACTCTAAATTGAGCGTAGGTGTGAATGTGAGTGTGAATGGTTGTCTGTATCTATGTGTCAGCCCTGTGATGACCTGGCGACTTGTCCAGGGTGTACCCCGCCTTTCGCCCATAGTCAGCTGGGATAGGCTCCAACTTGCTTGCGACCCTATATAGGATGAGCGGCTACAGATAATGGATGGATGGATATATGGATGGATTATGCTAGAACTTGTATAGTGGATACACCACATAAACATTAAAAACCTTTTTGTAATTAATTTTTTATTAGTTGCAGAGACAGTACACAACATACACTATGACATGTTGGCATCCTATTTTAGGTATGAAGAAAAGGCTCAAGAAGAAGTAAAATAACACAAGGCTTATTGTTCATTTACTTAATCCAAGGAGGGGTAGTCAGATAGATAGATAGATAGATAGATAGATAGATAGATAGATAGATAGATAGATAGATAGATAGATAGATAGATAGATAGATAGATAGATTAATTGATTAATTTAAAAAAAATCAGTCATAATAACCATAGTGATATTAATAAAAATTAGAAAAATAATACTTACTGAAAAATAAATATATAAATAAGTACAATAAGATACATTCAGGGCGGCACGGTGGTGTAGTGGTTAGTGCTGTCGCCTCAAAGCAAGAAGGTCCGGGTTCGAGCCCCGGGGCCGGCGAGGGCCTTTCTGTGTGGAGTTTGCATGTTGTCCGCGTGGGTTTCCTCCGGGTGCTCCGGTTTCCCCCACAGTCCAAAGACATGCAGGTTAGGTTAACTGGTGACTCTAAATTGACCGTAGGTGTGAATGTGAGTGTGGATGGTTGTCTGTGTCTATGTGTCAGCCCTGTGATGACCTGGCGACTTGTCCAGGGTGTACCCCGCCTTTCGCCCGTAGTCAGCTGGGATAGGCTCCAGCTTGCCTGCGACCCTGTAGAACAGGATAAAGCGGCTAGAGATAATGAGATGAGAAGATACATTCAAAAGAAAATGTATATACAGACAGACATTTATACGCACAAACATACAAGCCCTTGTACCCACATACATATAGTCAAGTCAAGTTTATTTGTATAGCGCTTTTAACAATAGACATTGTCGCAAAGTAGCTTTACAGAAAATTAAAGACTTTAAACATGAGCTAATTTTATCCCTAATTTATCCCCAATGAGCAAGCCTGTGGTGACGGTGGCGAGAAAAAAACTCCCTCAGACAACATGAGGAAGAAACCTCGAGAGGAACCAGACTCAAAAGGGAACCCATCCTCATCTGGGTTATAACAAATAGCGTGATTATAAATAACTCGCTTCTATAACAGTGTCCTGTAGAGTCACAAAGTATAACTGTGTCTCATCTCATCATCTCTAGCCGCTTTATCCTGTTCTACAGGGTCGCAGGCAAGCTGGAGCCTATCCCAGCTGACTACGGGCGAAAGGCGGGGTACACCCTGGACAAGTCGCCAGGTCATCACAGGGCTGACACATAGACACAGACAACCATTCACACTCACATTCACACCCACGGTCAATTTAGAGTCACCAGTTAACCTAACCTGCATGTCTTTGGACTGAGGGGGAAACCGGAGCACCCGGAGGAAACCCACGCGGACACGGGGAGAACATGCAAACTCCACACAGAAGGGCCCTCGCCGGCCACGAGACTCGAACCCAGACCTTCTTGCTGTGAGGCAACAGCACTAACCACTACACCACCGTGCCGCCATATAACTACTGTATGTAACCAGAAAATTCATGATAGTTTTAACATGAAGTCTGTTTTGTTGACGTTATAAACTGTTCATTGATGGAGACTTGAGTGCAAAACTGTTCATGACAACCGCAGTCCTAAAGTTAGTAAGTCGACTGAAGTCCTCTGCCATAAATGTATTACTGTAAGTGTCCAGAGCGTCTTTAAAGTGCGACTTTCGACTGTCCATATGGGGCCGTCCTCTACAGGAGCAACGCGATGAGACTTCAGCTAGAAGTAGGGCATCGGGATAGATCAGGCAAGTCTGAGGAGCAGAAGAGGTCAGCATCTTACTGGTGTCTCAGTATCGATGTGTAACTCAGAGGGACAGACAGAGAGATAGAAAACACAGGTTGTTAGGTATGCACAATGTCACCTAATGAGTAAGAACAGGATACATTTTGCACTGAGTGCAAGATATACATATATACACACACATATCCAGGTACATACATCCACATATCTGTACATAATAAAAAATAAAAATAGGAAAGAGGATCCAGCTGCATATCTGTACTCCTACAGAAAAAAACAATTATAGCATCACAAATAAATTATATACAGTTAACACTTGAGTAGTTCAACCGAAACTTGTGGAGAGTCGTGCATTACTTTCATCTGTTTGGATCAAGAAAAGTCCGATCTAAGTGAAGATACATAGTCAGTCCAAGGTGTCCAACTTCTCTTAAAGTTTCAAAATAAATGTAAGTTTTTCCATAACAAAAAAAACCCTTATTTTTTATGTATGATATGGTGAAGTTGTCTATAAGGAGATGTTTATAGAAGGAGCCTCCAGTGTTGATAACAATCAGACGTCAAGCTCTAACTTTAAGTTTTCCACCTGTAGGAAAGTCTTCAGTGAGAAGATGTTCGCAGTTCCTTCGTAACTTTCTTCCATTTGTCCGAAGCAGGTTTAATAACTTAACCAAATTAAAAATGTGCAAGAAGAGATACATCTTTGGCGCCCCTCTGTGGACACTGAGTTTCTGCCTTCACAAGGTTCCACACTGCCTCAGTGTGAAGTCATGTCGAGAAAAGGCCAACACCAGTGCATGTGGTGAAAATATATGGAAAAAAAATTCCATGGATTGATGGTTCTTTCACTGAGGTGGTTGGGAAGGCGCTATTGGAGATCTTTTTAGCTTCCATTGTGCCTGCTTCCAGCATCTGATCATCCCTGCTCCATATTTCCCTAATTTTATAATAGTCACTGGCCACTATAACAGGAACTTGTCCTTAAATCTAAAACTCCTGTTCTTGGCTGCAGGAGTGGAACCCAGTGTGGTCTTCTATTTTCTGTTGCATGCTGAGATGCTTTTCTGCTCACCACAGTTGTAAAGAGTGATTATATGAGTTACTATATGAGTTCCTTCCTGGCAGCTCGAACCAATCTGGCCATTTTCCTCTGACCTCTCTTATCAACAAGGCGTTTGTTTCCACCCACAGAACTGTCGCTCACGCAATTGATATTTTTTTGTGTTTTGCACCATTCTGTGTAGAGACTGTTGTGTGTGAAAACCCCAGGAGATCAGCAGTTTCTGAAACACTCAAACCAGTCCATCTGGCTCAAACCAACACCCATGCCACAGAGAAAGAAAGTCACACCTTGAGATCACAGTGTTTCCCGTTCTGATGTTTGAAGTGAACATTAACTGAAGCTCTTGATTTGTATCTGCATGATTCATAAAATCACTGTGTTGCTGTCAAGGGATCGGCTGATTAGAGAACTGCATAAAACAGCAGGTGAATGTATGGGTATTCCTAATAAAGTGGCTGATGAGTCTATCTATCTATCTATTAGGGGTCTAGCTGAATTATGTACCTGTATCTATTTATTGCACAAATATTTGTACTGGGATTTATGCCATTATGGCCTGTTGGATATCGTAATTACAAACTGAGCGCACTGAATGCCACCACGATGTCATAATTACAACCCAGGAACCTGTCTTCTTCTATGAGCCCTGACTTTCCAAGTGATTCCATGTCAATAAATAACAATGCATGAAACCCCTCAGTATGAATGTGACATCTACAGTGGATGGTCCTGCAGTATTTAAATGTCACATTTGCATATTGAATATTCAATTAATTATTTTCTTTTTTTATGCTTTATTTCCTTTCAGCTTCTTTTCCTTGATGATCACCTTCAAGCTCATTCTGGTTAGCACGGTCGCCTCACAGCAAGAAGGTTCTGGGTTCGAATCCAGCGGCCGGCGAGGGCCTTTCTGTGCGGAGTTTGCATGTTCTCCCTGTGTCCGCGTGGGTTTCCTCCGGGTGCTCCGGTTTCCCCCACAGTCCAAAGACATGCAGGTTAGGTTAACTGGTGACTCTAAATTGACCGTAGGTGTGAATGTGAGTGTGAATGGTTGTCTGTGTCTATGTGTCAGCCCTGTGATGACCTGGCGACTTGTCCAGGGCGTACCCCGCCTTTCGCCCGTAGGCAGCTGGGATAGGCTCCAGCTTGCCTGCGACCCTGTAGAACAGGATAAAGCGACTAGAGATAATGAGATGAGATTAATCCTACCACTAAGCCTCCATAAACACTGGGAAATAAATATTCGACCTTTTATTCATATCTGTTTTTGTTTTTGCTTCAAAGCATCTGTTTATTCCCAATAATGTATTCATCTTTAATTACATCTCTACTATCTATCCAGCTAGCTAGCTATCTACACTATATGGCCAAAAGCATTTGGACACCTAACCATCGTCGCCATATGTTTGGGTTTTTTTGAGCGTCCAGTTCCAGATTTATTCCCCCTTTACTGTTACAATAAGCTCCACTCTTCTGAGAACGCTTTCCATTCGATTTTGGCATGTGGCTGTGAGGATTTGTGTTCATTCAGCTATAAGAGCATTCGTGAAATCAGGCACTGATGTTGGGGGAGTGCTGCAGACAGTGTTCCAGTTCATCCCAATGGTGTTCAGTGGGATTGAGTTCAGTCAGGACTCTGGACAGGACACTCGAGTTCTTCCACTCCAACCTTGGAGAACCATGTCTTCATGGAGCTTGCTTTGTGCATGGGAGCATTGTCATGCTGGAACATGTTTGGACTTCTTAGGCTACGTTTACATTAGACCGTATCTGTCTCGTTTTCTTCGCGGATGCACTGTCCGTTTACATTAAAACGCCTGGAAACGCCGGGAAACGGGAATCCGCCAGCGTCCACGTATTCAATCCAGATCGTGTCAGCTCCAGTGCTGTGTAAACATTCAGAATACGCGGATACGCTGTGCTGAGCTCTAGCTGGCATCTCATTGGACAACGTCACTGTGACATCCACCTTCCTGATTCGCTGGCGTTGGTCATGTGACGCGACTGCTGAAAAATGGCGCGGACTTCCGCCTTGTATCACCTTTCATTAAAGAGTATAAAAGTATGAAAATACTGCAAATACTGATGCAAATACTGCCCATTGTGTAGTTATGATTGTCTTTAGGCTTGCCATCCTTCCACTTGCAAGTAGTAAGTGATGTGCGCTGGGATCACACACACAGCGGCTCAGTCCCGAATCGTGGCTTGTGCACTTCACTCGCGTGCTGTGTGAGCTGCGCAGGGCCGGAGTGCGCACCCTCCAGAGGGCGCTCGCTGTTCAGGGCGGAGTGATATGGAGCACAGGATGCCTGCGGAGCCGAGCGTATCCGTGTATTGGTATTGTTGTGTGCACGCAAATTGTGTATTGGTGTTGCTGTGTGCACACTAATCGTTTTAAAAATGTTAATCTGATGATCCGCTGATACGGTCTAATGTAAACATGGGCTTAGTTCCAGTGAAGGAAAATCTCAGAGCTATAGCCTAAAAATACATTCTCTGTAATCATCTCAATAACAAAGGACACTCATTTCAGGACTGTAATGTACACATTTTAGCCAGAGAAGACCGGTGGTTTGAATGAGGGGTAAAAGAAGCCATCTTTGTCAACCTGGAACGACCATCACTGAACAGAGAACAAACTCAGCTGACTTCAATGACTTACATAATGGCAGAGAGAACCAACGATCCACAGATCACCCTAACGACCGTCTAGGCTGCTAACACCATTCACGCCCGGACTCCAGTGATCCTAACAACCGACAGGATGACTGAGGCCAAGTTTACATTAGACCGTATCTGTCTCGTTTTCTTCGCGGATGCACTGTCCGTTTACATTAAAACGCCTGGAAACGCCGGGAAACGGGAATCCGCCAGGGTCCACGTATTCAATCCAGATCGTGTCTGGTCCGATGCTGTGTAAACATTGAGAATACGCGGATACGCTGTGCTGAGCTCTAGCTGACGTCGTCATTGGACAACGTCACTGTGACATCCACCTTCCTGATTCGCTGGCGTTGGTCATGTGACGCGACTGCTGAAAAACGGCACGGACTTCCGCCTTGTATCACTTTTCATGAAAGAGTATAAAAGTATGAAAATACTGCAAATACTGATGCAAATACTGCCCATTGTGTAGTTATGATTGTCTTTAGGCTTGCCATCCTTCCACTTGCAAGTGGTAAGTGACGCGCATGCCCGATATGCTCTGAGATCACACACACAGCGGCTCAGTCCCGAATCACTGCTTGTGTGCTTCACTCACGCGCTCTGTGAGCTGCGCAGGGCCGGAGTGCGCACCCTCCAGAGGGCACTCGCTGTTCAGGGCGGAGTGATTTGGAGCGCAGGATGCCTGTGGAGCCGAGCGTATCCATGTATTGGCGTTGCTGTGTGCACGCTAATCGTGTATTGGCGTTGCTGTGTGCACGCTAATCGTTTTAAAAATGTTAATCTGATGATCCGCTGATACGGTCTAATGTAAACCCCACCTGAGAGGCTACATCCACACGACAACGGCAACGAGATTTTATTTAAAAAAATATCGCGTCCACATGGGCAACGGATCAGTAAAATATCAGGTACATATGGCAACGCAATGCTTGCTGAAAACAATGCAATACACATGCCACACCTCTACGTGCGCTGTAAGACGGTCTCATCGGAGACACCAGAACAATAGAAGAAGTAGGACGCATGCGCATAAACCCCTTCTTCTACCCAGCGTGAAGCACTCACAGGAACAAGCACACAACAACAAGAAGAAGATGGCTGTGACTACGCGAGGAAATCGTGCCTTCTGTGTGTACAAATTAGTTTTATTAGTGTGCATAGTTTTATATAACTTAATTTTCTTATTGTGTGTGAACATTTTGAAAAGCATTTTTATATAATTTATATAACTTTTTATATTGTGTGTGAACATTTTGAAAAGCAGTCTTATCCAATAAAAAAAAGAAATTCAAGAAATGGTTCAGTTACTTGTTTATTTAAAAGAAAAGCTGTATACAAAAGTGAATGCAATGCAGTGGTTCATACAAAACAGCGAGAGTGCTGCTTGTTCTAGTCATGTGGTTGTGACGTCATCGTAAACAAATCCGTTCTACTCATCCAGACGACTTCGCAATGGCGCCGTTGCCAGATTTTTCCATTCTGGAACCCGTTCTCAAAAAATATCGTTTTGGGGCACCCAAAACGCCGGTGCCGTGTGGACGCCAGGCCGAAACGATAAACAATTTTATCAGATTCACCTGAATCCGTTGCCGTGTGGACAGGGCCTGAGAGGGTCAACGACCCATGTGACCTCAACAGCTCTCTTTAGGGTTGCTTTTGGTCCACTAGAGGATAAATACCTGGAACTCCTCACGAGTCAGGCAGAACTGAAGAAGCCTTTTGGATGACAGGTGAAACATCTTCAAAGATTTCAAACAAGTCCAGTTGCCGTCTTTAGCACCTACAGATTACGATGACCTGGATGACTGAGAACCTTCACAGACGTTCTACACAACCATTGGTTTCCAAATATGTGGCAACAGTTTGGAGAAGAACCACATTATGAGTATAATGGTCAGGTGTCCATAAACTTTTTGGCCATATAGTGTATTGATCAGTGAACAGGAGACTTGAGATGAGTGTAAGACAGCAGCACTGCTTGGAAAGTGTAAGTCTTGAAGCCAAACTGCACATGACAGATGTACATGCAAAAGCAAAATCACTCTTGAATTATTTGAGAAGCTTATAAGAACGTATTAAAGTATTAAAGATTGCACTGCTCTCATTTCTTATGGATGAGCTAGCTTCTTGCTACTTTTCCCACAGAGACGAGCTCTCAGAATCAATAGTAGTGGGGTGAAGTGTGCGTTGGGGGGGGGGGGTTGCATTAAGGGGCTGAAGCTATAAAACATCGATCAAACACAGCTTGACAGTTCAATATTCAGTTCTGATGGAAGGAACTGATACAGTTATCTGCAAGCCTGATCCTCTGTGAACACTGAAATGAAGTAAAATATGAAGGGTGGCTTTTGTGCCTGAACTCAAAGGAACAGTGATGTGAGAAACTGATATGCAAGCATTTATACAACCTCGATTCCAAAAAAGTTGGGACAAAGTACAAATTGTAAATAAAAACGGAATGCAATAATTTGCAAATTTCAAAAACTGATATTGTATTCACAATAGAACATAGACAACATATCAAATGTTAAAAGTGAGACATTTTGAAATTTCATGCCAAATATTGGCTCATTTGAAATTTCATGACAGCAACACCTCAAAAAAGTTGGGACAGGGGCAATAAGAGGCTGGAAAAGTTAAAGGTACAAAAAAGGAACAGCTGGAGGACCAAATTGCAACTCATTAGTTCAATTGGCAATAGGTCATTAACATGACTGGGTATAAAAAGAGCATCTTGGAGTGGCAGCGGCTCTCAGAAGTAAAAATGGGAATCTCTGTGCGTAAGGGTCAAGGCCAGGAAACCATACTGGGTGCATGTGATCTTCGGGCCCTTAGACGGCACTGCATCACATACAGGCATGCTTCTGTATTGGAAATCACAAAATGGGCTCAGGAATATTTCCAGAGAACATTATCTGTGAACACAATTCACCGTGCCATCCGCCGTTGCCAGCTAAAATTCTATAGTTCAAAGAAGAAGCCGTATCTAAACATGATCCAGAAGCGCAGACATCTTCTCTGGGCCAAGGCTCATTTAAAATGGACTGTGGCAAAGTGGAAAACTGTTCTGTGGTCAGATGAATCAAAATGTGAAGTTCTTTATGGAAATCAGGGACTCCGTGTCATTCGGACTAAAGAGGAGAAGGATGACCCAAGTTGTTATCAGCGCTCAGTTCAGAAGCCTGCATCTCTGATGGTATGGGGTTGCATTAGTGCGTGTGGCATGGGCAGCTTTCACATCTGGAAAGACACCATCAATGCTGAAAGGTATATCCAGGTTCTAGAGCAACATATGCTCCCATCCAGACGATATCTCTTTCAGGGAAGACCTTGCATTTTCCAATATGACAATGCCAAACCACATACTGCATCAATTACAGCATCATGGCTGCATAGAAGAAGGGTCCGGGTACTGAACTGGCCAGCCTGCAGTCCAGATCTTTCACCCATAGAAAACATTTGGCGCATCATAAAACGGAAGATACGACAAAAAAGACCTAAGACAGTTGAGCAACTAGAATCCTACATTAGACAAGAATGGGTTAACATTCCTATCCCTAAACTTGAGCAACTTGTCTCCTCAGTCCCCAGACGTTTACAGACTGTTGTAAAGAGAAAAGGGGATGTCTCACAGTGGTAAACATGGCCTTGTCCCAACTTTTTTGAGATGTGTTGTTGTCATGAAATTTAAAATCACCTAATTTTTCTCTTTAAATGATACATTTTCTCAGTTTAGGCGGCACGGTGGTGTAGTGGTTAGCGCTGTTGCCTCACAGCAAGAAGGTCCTGGGTTCGAGCCCCGGGGCCGGCGAGGGCCTTTCTGTGCGGAGTTTGCATGTTCTCCCCGTGTCCGCGTGGGTTTCCTCCGGGTGCTCCGGTTTCCCCCACAGTCCAAAGACATGCAGGTTAGGTTAACTGGTGACTCTAAATTGACCGTAGGTGTGAATGTGAGTGTGAATGGTTGTCTGTGTCTATGTGTCAGCCCTGTGATGACCTGGCGACTTGTCCAGGGTGTACCCTGCCTTTCGCCCATAGTCAGCTGAGATAGGCTCCAGCTTGCCTGCGACCCTGTAGAAGGATAAAGCGGCTAGAGATGATGAGATGAGATGAGATTTTCTCAGTTTAAACATTTGATATGTCATCTATGTTCTATTCTGAATAAAATGTGGAATTTTGAAACTTCCACATCATTGCATTCCGTTTTTATTTACAATTTGTACTTTGTCCCAACTTTTTTGGAATCTGGGTTGTACGTTTATTGCAAAATATTAATATCACAAATATTAAATATGAACAAATTAGGCCATTTTTGCCAAAACTGCATCATCTCTATGACCATTCTGCATTGTATTGTCTTTGGATAAATGTTTCTAATATAACGCTTCTCGCTACTGGAATATGTGGGATTCTTTCAAGAAAATGTATCATCAAGCTCATAAACGTTCAGTCTCCCATTACCGCTTCCCCAATGTGGTAGCCGTGTTGCTCTCATTGCAGTTCAAATACCCAGCTGTGCCGCCACCAAGGCCTTAATCAGAGCCTAATGGTTTTGGTGAGAGAACCGAATGGAACAAATTGCTGTCATTCCTCTGCCGTGACAGGAAAGTTGTCCGACATGCCAAAGGAATTTGCGCTTCTGTATCATGCTGACAAGCCTTTATTTTCCTCCAAGTAGCAGAGTCGCTGTGCTGCACAGCACTGAGGATGTAACCCTGATTTTATTGCAGACACGGTGTTTGTCATGTGCTTCAAATGTACCGTTAAATCTTACTTTAAGTGCCAAATTGCAACCTGTAGGAAAAGAAAGTCTGAAATCTAATAGACAGCAATGCGATCAAATGCTGTCTAGGACAGGGGTTCTTGACCTTTTCTGCTTTGAGGCCCACCTATTCATACTTGTAATGAGTCGAGGCCCATTAAAAACGATCTCCAATTATTTTGGCTCATCTATCATATTAGAATCTTATAATCTCTTGTAAAGTGTATTAATGGGATGCAACATCACTCCCTTTTATAGACAGGAGCCCAGGAATTAAATAAATGCATTAAAAACAAACTGTATTTAATTGTAGGTGTATAGTATTGTATTGTATTTAAAACTGTACGGATGTGCCAGAAGCCAAACCATGCATGCAGGGCATTCTCAGCCAAAAGGGATTAATGATCCAAAAGTGGAGTCTGGTCCATTAACACAAGAATTTATTTCCATGTTTGTGCCCAGCAAACAAGCAAGTTATTAAAACCAAGAAGTCCACTCAAAAGAAGTGGAGATAGAAACCACTCAATGGGATTAGATCCTTACACGCTAACAAAAGGATTTTTTCTACGAGTTGGAAAATGATCCATCTGTTGAGTTCCCCGACATCTCAAACTACCTGGTGCTGCAGTGCAGACATCATTCTACACGGACACACAGATGAAAACCTGGAAGAGCATAGAGGAGTACAACTTTTTATATATGGCTGGGTTAAAGATCTAGGGACCAGGACACTACAAGATAAATCCTTTATCATTTATACCGGGGTAAGTTGGAATTTTTGGGCTTTTTGTACACATCTTTGCAATGGTTGCTAGGGCGCTACAAGTTTTAGTATCGGGTGTGAACAAACCACAGCCGCTCGATTCTCAATTCTCCCTGCTCTTCTCTTCTAGATAAATCATTCACAAAGATCCACAGAAACCCCTTTAAAGACCTGGGTATTACGCGTATTAGTTTACAATATGGCGACCATGACAAAAACCCATCTGAGGACCGAAGCGTCTTCTGAACTTCAAAACATCACAGAATAATGGAAAACAGCGAGAAAAGTCATTTGTGAATCCAAACGAAATAAATCAGAGGAATTTACAAACCTTTCACGAAGTGATCAGCGCAAACTCGAGCGTTCTTCGACTCCGCTCACTTTGAGGTTCAAGAGCCACCTATCTCGTCGTCTTTTGGTAAAATCCTTTGCTCTTTCACCCTTTATCACTTCACTGGGAACCCGGAAGAAACTTTTATCAGTTTCATGGCTTTTTTTTATTCAAACAGCCCAAAACAATGCAAATGTAGGGCATTTTAATGGCGCCACAGTAACACTTTGTGAACAGTGACCTCAGCTGACCACCACTTCATGTCTTGCATATATAATGAGGCGGATGTAACGTCGGATGCAACCCAGCAGCTGTACCCTAGTAAAAATTAGCTTCAACTTGAAAAAAAACTTAGCGGCTCACTAGATGGCGCTTCGGTTGAGAAACACTGGTCTAGGAGACCTCTGTGAGATTTCGGCTGACATCTCCTGTCACTTTGTTTTTTTGGGGGGGAAATACTTTGGTAATAAATGATTTGTAATCAATACCTAGTTCACTGATATTTTGTTAATATATTAGGTAAGGAATCAAGCACTTGGGGGGGGGGGGTGCTGTTATGGCACAATTAGATTAAAGGCATTCTTATCCAAAGAAATATACAAGCAGCAGGTACATGACACAGTGCTCCTGGAGCAGAGAGGGTTAAGGGCCTTGCTCAAGGGCCCAACAGTGGCAGCTTGAACCTATGACCTTCAGACCAGGAACCCAGAGCCTTAACCTTTGAGCCACCACTGTTCCAAAATAATCCACAACAGCTCAGAATAAAGCAAAGTTATTGTTATAACCATTTCAGCAATTTGCTAATAACTACAATTTTCAGCTTATTGAAGAATGACACCTCATGCTTTTTATCCATTTAGAGTTACATTTTAACTTCTGAAACATCTGCCAAACAAGTCAGTTCCTGTTATCACTTAGATTATAATATTCTCTTTCCAGTCTCTATTTTGAACTTAATAAGACAAACTTGTCGTGTTGCCAAGAAACCACAGACTCCTCCCAAAGACTTTTCCTGCAGTCTAAAAATTGAACAAAAAAAGGTTTAAAGGTAGACTGCCTTTCAGATTTTTCAAGTGTAGGTCATAAAAAGAATTTTCCCGACACCCAATTATTTTTGTTTAGTGGACTGAAAGCTACTAATCCAGCCGCTGGGGATGCATAAGCGTACTCTTGGTGCCGGTCCCAAGCCCGGATAAATTGGAGAGGGTTGCGTCAGGAAGGGTATCCGGCGTAAAACTGTGCCAAATCTAACCTGCGGAATGAAAAGAGAAATACCATACCGGATCAGTCGGGGCCCGGGTTAACAACGACCGCCTCTGGTACTGTTGGTCAGCAGGGTGCCGGTGGAAAGTGTGCTACTGTTGCGCCAAAATGGAGAAGGAGAAAGAGAGGGGGTAGGCGTGTTAGGAGAAAGCGTGAAAGATGGAAGGGAAGGAGCTTAGAATTGAGGGTAGGGTTAGGGTTAAAGTCAGTTCCTGTTATCACTGAGATTATAATATTCTCTTTCCAGTCTCTATTTTGAACTTAATAAGACAAACTTGTCGTGTTGAAAGAAACCACAGACTCCTCCCAAAGACTTTTCTGCAGTCTAAAAACTGAACAAAAAAATTTTTTTGCTCAAAGAATGTTAATGGAGAATTACAGAGAAGGCCAGAGAAAGCTACATTGTGTGACCTGGAGAAGGCATACGATAGAGTGCCAAGAGATGAGTTATGGTATTGTATGAGAAAGTGTGGAGTGAATGAGAAGTATATTAGAGTGGTGCAAGACATGTATGAGAACAGCGAAACAGCAGTGAGGTGTGCAGTTGGAATGACTGAATGGTTCAAGGTGAAGGTGGGACTCCATCAAGGATCTGCTTTGAGTCCATGCAGGTTAGGTTAACTGGTGACTCTAAATTGACCGTAGGTGTGAATGTGAGTGTGAATGGTTGTCTGTGTCTATGTGTCAGCCCTGTGATGACCTGGCGACTTGTCCAGGGTGTACCCCGCCTTTCGCCCGTAGTCAGCTGGGATAGGCTCCAGCTTGCCTGCGACCCTGTAGAACAGGGGTCACCAAACTTTTTTCTCTGGGGGCCACATTGTCGTTCCTGACTGTGATGGGGGCCGGGGTCGGGTCAGCTATATCACATAGAATTGTATGCCCCAGACAAATATGACCACCAGCAGGCCTCATTGTGTAGTAGAGATTACTAGCCTGGCACGGCCATCTCCACTACTATATCCACACTACTATATCCCCACTACTATATCCACACTACTATATCAACACTTGATTCCTGGCACATATTTGTTTATCTTTACTAGTGGTTTGCCAAAGTAGTAATCGAGTCTTCACACTTTGTTTTAATTTGAAATACCACTGATATTCCATTTATTTATTTTCTAATAAAAATAACATCAAAGCTGTCAAGGTAAGAAACATCTGCCTAGTTGAGGTGATTGACACTGGCAAAGGTGAGTGAAAAATTATAAATTGTAGGTAGGCCTGTTGATATTATTAATAATATAAATAATAATTGTATGCAGCACTTAATAAAGGTCAAATAAATAAGCCTATAAAATAAATACATTTTAAAAAACAGTGAAATTATAATAATGTGAGCAATAGATCACAGCAGTTGTGCTGTGTCCTGCACGTCATTGCTCTCATCCATGGCCAAAGCAAAAAACTCGAATTCTGACGCTTTCTCATTCAGCTGGTCATACACGTTGTCCCCCAAATCTTCAGTTCGCCTGGTCATAGTAGGTGCGGAGAGACTCACCGCGTTGAGCGCATCCTTCTTGTCGGGACACACCTCCTCGGCCACAGCAAGCATGCATACTTTAACAAAGTCCCCATCAGTAAACGGCTTTCCATGGGTAGCTAGTAGGTGAGCTACCTTATAGCTAGCTCGGACAGCAGCCTGGTGGATCTGGGTTTGGTGAAGGAATACATTCTGTTGTGCAGCCAGTCCGCATTTCATCCTCCGAATCCTGTCTTCTCTTGTTTGCCCTCGCAAACTAACATACTCTTTGTGGCGGGTTTCATAGTGACGACGCAGATTATATTCTTTGAAAACCGGCACACTTTCTTTACATACAAGACAAACTGCACGGTCCTTACACTGAACGAAAAAATAATCGGTGGTCCAATGTTCTTTAAAAACTCTGCACTCTCTGTCAGCTTTTCGCTGACCACTAGCCATTTTGCTGTCCTGAACACTGACAGTTCTCTGCGCGTGCGCTGCCTGTCACTGCTTGATCGCGAGCATATGACAAAAATTCGGAAAATATGAATAGTTCATTTTATAACTAAATATAAATTTTAATTGATAAAATCAGCAAAATACAAGATGCAGACATGTTATTATTTGCCAAAAAGCAATTTAAAAAAATAGGCCATGACCACTTTTGGGGATTGCCTCATAGGGCCGGTTCAAGTGATGGGGGGCAGAGGGGCTGGGGGGCCAGTCAAAGGGGGATGGCGGGCCGGATCTGGCCTGCGGGCCGTAGTTTGGTGACCCCTGCTGTAGAAGGATAAAGCGGCTAGAGATAATGAGATGAGAATGAGACCTTCTGACCAATCAGAATTTAGAATTAAACACTGCTGTGGTATATTTAACAGTTATTCCACGAAATCGAGTCGTACATGAGCTGATAGTCGACGAGGTGCATAGCACCGAGTTAACTATAAGCCATGTACAACGAGATTGAGTGGAATAACTGTTTTATTCTATCCACATTCACTGGATTTTGAGAAACGGAGCTTTTTTTTTTTTTTTTGCAAATTTGATAAATAAAAACTTTATACAAAATGTCAGACAGTATCATTTACGGTTAGTTGGATTTCTTAAAACCCTATTGATGGCGGCACGAATTGACTTTAGTGTTGTTTTTTGTAGAAAGTTCCGTCTCGCTGTCGTGCCGAGGTATAGAATAGCTTTAGACGTTTTATAAATTCTTCCTTGGACATTTCAGTTCTCATCTCATTATCTGTAGCCGCTTTATCCTGTTCTACAGGGTCGCAGGCAAGCTGGAGCCTATCCCAGCTGACTACGGGTGAAAGGCGGGGTACACCCTGGACAAGTCGCCAGGTCATCACAGGGCTGACACATAGACACAGACAACCATTCACACTCACATTCACACCTACGCTCAATTTAGAGTCACCAGTTAACCTAACCTGCATGTCTTTGGACTGTGGGGGAAACCGGAGCACCCGGAGGAAACCCACGCGGACACGGGGAGAACATGCAAACTCTGCACAGAAAGGCCCTCGCCGGCCACGGGGCTCGAACCCGGACCTTCTTGCTGCGAGACGACAGTGTTAACCGCTACACCACCATGCCGCCACATTTCAGTTCTGTAGTTTTCAAATTTATTGGAAATTTTGAACCAGTCTAAAAAATTCAACAAGTTTTAATGCGTAAAGATGAAGAATGTAAACAAACCAGCAAAATGACAGGAGCTAATTCTTGAGAAATAAAAAATATGCATTCTTACCAGCAAATACTTTTATTTCATATTTTGTTGCTTTTTTTGTATTTTTTTAGGGGTTTGTGTTCGAGTAGAGTTTTTATTTCGTCCTTGGTTGGTTCAGCAACACGCTCTGCCATTTTGTTTTTCGCTACTCATGGTATATGAGCTGATATCCTTGTAGTAGAGTAACCAATCAGAGCACATGATTGCTCATATCCAGTGAATGTGGATAGAATAAAGTGCATTTTTATACAGAGTGTTTCAAAAAAACTTTGATATTATTTGAGATGTAAATATCCCAGAAATTACATAGTTTAGGCAAATGAAACTTGAACAGGCTTAATGTTGAGCAATACAATATTTAGAAGAAAGAAGAAGAAGAAGAAACACCCTGTCCAAGGAAGAAATGTCTTCTTCTTCTTCTTCTCTTTGAACGTTTTGTGCCATATCCAAATCTGCATTGCAGTTGGTGCGTTTTTAGAGAATTCTCTCATAAATGCACGCTGCAGTCTTGTTGGACTGTGTCCAAGCGTACTCATCTCATCTCATTATCTGTAGCCGCTTTATCCTTCTACAGGGTCGCAGGCAAGCTGGAGCCTATCCCAGCTGACTACGGGCGAAAGGCGGGGTACACCCTGGACAAGTCGCCAGGTCATCACAGGGCTGACACATAGACACAGACAACCATTCACACTCACATTCACACCTACGGTCAATTTAGAGTCACCAGTTAACCTAACCTGCATGTCTTTGGACTGTGGGGGAAACCGGAGCACCCGGAAGAAACCCACGCGGACACGGGGAGAACATGTAAACTCCACACAGAAAGGCCCTCGTCAGCCACGGGACTCGAACCCGGACCTTCTTGCTGTGAGGCGACAGCACTAACCACTACACCACCGTGCCACCAGCATTGCTTTCTAAACTATCTAAATTAGAATTGCTATCCAGTCTCTTAAGATATTATTGATATTAAAGAAAAAAAATTCATTTCTGCAAAGATCTGAGATTTCCAAGCGCTGAAGTGTGTAATCAGCTTTCTCATCCACACAAGATGTTTAGCTTAATGAGTCGTATGAACGAACCCTTGACGTGAGCCAACTTTGCACTAAAATCAGATTGTTTTATTGATTCTCTGTGCATGGAGAAATAATTCCGCGCCTGATTTCTGCACATACACATTCACTTGGATTTCTAATCTAATCTATAATCATACATTGTCTCCTAATTGTGTTTATGGACCTGAAATGAGCCAGAAGCCAGAATAAGAGGAGGACAGTCCATTAGATAAGTGTGATAGATACTCTGTTAATGATAGCTCTGTATCAGTCACGGAAGCGTCCTGAAGGCAAGACAGGTGAAAAATAAGTGGATCTCTCAAGCTCAGAACGGGGCCATCATTTTCCTGCCAACTGAATGTGTCGTCAAAGCTTCAGCATTTTTCTAGGAATATTTGAAAATAAATAAATAAATGCTTCCATTAAAAATGATGAAGTATAACACGACATGAATAGTGGTGTCCAAAGGTGTTACATTTGTGACATGTGTGAATAAGCGTGTGATTGAGCGAGTTTTGACAGATAGGATCTGGAAACAGATTCCTCCGCAGTTTAATTTAGGGGAAAGAGGATATTTTGGCACTGCTTCCAGACATGCACAGATTTATGCAGTGTGAGAGGAAGAGAAAAACTGCATTACTCCATCTGCTGGTTAATTATAATACTTAAAAAAGGTGTCTCATTTGAATGATGACAGGACTATAAAAAAAAAAAAAGAAAGGCTTGCTGTATTGGTAAATGTCACAGTACTGGCTCAGAAACTACAGTATGTCATTCATCACAGCATGCCAAGTTTGTTTGTAGAGCGCTTTTAACAATAGACATTGTCCCAAAGCAGCTTTACAAAATCTGAATGACCCAAGACATGAGCCAATTTTATCCCTAATCTATCCCCAATGAGCAAGCCCATGGCGATGGTGGCAAGGAAAAACTCCCCCAGACAACACAAGGAAGAAACCTCGAGAGGAACCAGACCCAAAAGGGAACCCATCCTCATTTGGGCAACAACAGACAGCATGACTATAATATTAACAGTTTTAACATGAAGCCAGTTTCGTTGATGTTATAAACTCTTCATTGATGGAAACTTGAGTGCAAAACTGTTCATGACAACTGCAGTCCTAAAGTTAGCAAGTCAACTGTAGTCCTCAGCCATAAAAGCATTACTGTAAGGGCCTCTGCATGCTCTTGCGACAAGGCTTTCGCAGATAGCTTTTCGCAGACAGTTGTAATTTATCGTTGAGCGGGGAGTAATAGGCGTGCGCGATGTTATTCACCGCCACAACACAAGGGGGCGCGAAATCACTAGGAGTAGTTGGTGGGTGTGGTTAGTGGAGTGTTTATCCTCCGGTTACTTATGATGACTAGAACTGGAGTCGTATAGATGTACGTACTTCCTCACTTTTTCGATCAACCGCTCTTCGTGCTGCTCCATCTTCGCTCGTGTTTTTAAAAATGGCAGTCGTGAAAACAAACCAAACCGGGAAAGTAGGGACGCGGAAGTGCGTGTACAGCGGATGTAGAGTGGACCAATCAGAGCCCTCTTGTCTGCGACGCTGTCTGCGAGGCTTCTGCGGTGGTCACAATTTTTGGGAGGTGCGCGCAGAGCGTCTGCGAAGGGGGGGGCTACGCAGACGCCATCTGCGACGCCATCTGCGAGGACTGCGTTGTCAGCATAAATTGGCCTTAAGAGTCCAGAGTGTCTTCCAAGTGTGACTTTCAACTGTCCATATGGGGCCGTCCTCTACAGGAACGATGTGATGAGACTCCAACCAAACACAGGGCACCAGGATGGATCAGGCAGGTCCGAGGAGCAGAAGAAGTCAGCACCTCGATCCCAGGATTGACATGTAACTCAGAGGGACAGATGGGGGGGGGAGAAGAGAGAGAAAACACAGGTTGTTAGGTATGCCCAATGTCACCTGAATAAGTAGGTACATTAGAATTAGTAGCATATTTATTATACTTGCACATTGTAATTGCTAATTTTAGGACTGCGGTTGTCATTCAAGTTTCCATGAATGAAGAGTTTATAACATCAATGAAACTGACTTCATGTTAAAACTGTTAATATTATAGTCACGTTGTCTGCTGTTGTCCAGGTGAGGATGGGTTCCCTTTTGGGTCTGGTTCCTCTCGAGGTTTCTTCCTCGTGTCGTCTGGGGGAGCTTTTACACACAATCATTCAATTAGGGTATTCCTCCATACCCTAATCTTTGGTTGTCCTTCTGCGGAACTATATTTTCGTTTAGTATATTTTGTACTCCTATTGTACTTGTTTTATTCGAATTGTATAGTATTTATAATGTAGTTGTTTGCAGGGGTCGGAAAAGTCCACACTTAAATAGAAGTACAGATACTTGTATAAAAAAAAAAACTCTGGGAAAAGTAGAAGTACTGATTCAACTTATTAATTCAAGTAAAAGTACAAAAATACAGGCTCTGAAATGTACTTAAAGTAAAAATAAAAAGTAGCTCTTTGAATGACATTTCTACCGACTGTATCTGTGAAAGCTAACTGACATTCACATAATATTATTTAAAGGTAGACTGCCTTTCAGATTTTTCAAGTGTAGGTCATAAAAAGAATTTTCCCGACACTCAATTATTTTTGTTTAGTGACCGAAAGCTACTGAATTCGAATCACAGACTTTCAATTTTATTTGTTTTTTTTTAAACAGAAAAATTAATGAATTTAGAGCCACGTGGCCTGAAATTCTCCGCTATTTTTTTCCTGCTTCACCATGACCCAATTCAAGATACTACGTCATGCACCATCACGTGGTGGGCTTTCCCCGTTCACGCAAGGCATTGTGGGATACAAATTTGAAACAGGAAAGAAAAATGGAGGACGTGAGTGTGCAAATGAAACGTGAAAGACCGACTATGGTAATGGAAAGTGAGAAGAAAAGACGTTATGTTATATACGAAGGAAAGGAAACGCAGAACCAAACTAAGAAATATCGGCGCTCAGCGAGCACCTCGGTGTGATCAGCTGTTCGTTTAGCGACAGAATGATGGAACTGTCAGTGCACGCTCAAAAGTAAACCTGCACATACACACACACACACACACACACACGGACTTCCTCTGTCTGCTTGACTGCGTGAAGCGAGGGATTTCATGCACGTTATTTGCTTTAATCCCCTCAAATTAAATAACTTCCCAGCCACAGAACGGCCTGATATTTTGTGAGATATTACAGAAATAAACATATATCACAGTGACCACATTTCAGAAAGAACTAACTTTCACCAATTTTATGAACTCAAAAGGCTGTCTAGATTTAAATAATATTGGCTGGCATTGAGTGGTATATCAGATATATTCCATTCAGCTCACATGATATTGAACGAGTCAAAGATGAGTAACTGAATGGAATATATCTGATAGACTATGAAAAAAGCCAGCCATTATTATTATTGTTATTATTATTAGTAGTAGTAGTAGTATTATACATGCACATTCCTTTCAGGTGTTCAACGCGTCATTCTCTTTCAAAATTCTCTCAAAATCTTCTGTATTTAATGAAGCAAACCTGGCGGCCATGTTTGTTTGCAAATTGTCACTCGCTAGAACGGAAGTTTTATGTCTCCGACGTGTGACGTCATGTTGTCTTGATAACCATGCAATATTGTAAACCATATTCAACGCTCATGCTCCATTGGGTAGAGTGACATAATACACGTAGGATAAGCGATATGCTAACAATATTGCATGCTATCGAACCAAATGAATGAATGAAGCCTGCTAGAAGGGAATAGAACATGTGTTTTTATTCCATTGAAGAAGTGTCCTGTATGTACAGTGGTGCTTGAAAGTTTGTGAACCCTTTAGAATTTTCTATATTTCTGCTTAAATATGACCGAAAACATGATCAGATTTTCACACAAGTCCTAAAAGTAGATAAAGAGAACCCAGTTAAACAAATGAGACAAAAATATTATACTTGGTCATTTATTTATTGAGGAAAATGATCCAGTATTACATATCTGTGAGTGGCAAAAGTATGTGAACCTTTGCTTTCAGTATCTGGTGTGACCCCCTTGTGCAGCAATAACTGCAACTAAACGTTTGCGGTAACTGTTGATCAGTCCTGCACACCGGCTTGGAGGAATTTTAGCCCATTCCTCCGTACAGAACAGCTTCAACTCAGGGATGTTGGTGGGTTTCCTCACATGAACTGCTTGCTTCAGGTCCTTCCACAACATTGCCATTGGATTAAGGTCAGGACTTTGACTTGGCCATTCCAAAACATTAACTTTATTCTTCTTTATCCATTCTTTGGTAGAATGACTTGTGTGCTTAGGGTCGTTGTCTTGCTGCATGACCCACCTTCTCTTGAGATTCAGTTCATGGACAGATGTCCTGACATTTTCCTTTAGAATTTGCTGGTATGATTCAGAATTCATTGCTCCATCAATGATGACAAGCCGTCCTGGCCCAGATGCAGCAAAACAGGCCCAAACCATGATGCTACCACCACCATGTTTCACAGATGGGATAAGGTTCTTATGCTGGAATGCAGTGTTTTCCTTTCTCCAAACATAACGCTTCTCATTTAAACCAGAAAGTTCTATTTTGGTCTCATCCATCCACAAAACATTTTCCAATAGCTTTCTGGCTTGTCCACGTGATCTTTAGCAAACTGCAAATGAGCAGCAATGTTCTTTTTGGAGAGCAGTGGCTTTCTCCTTGCAACCCTGCCATGCAGACCATTGTTGTTCAGTGTTCTCCTGATGGTGGATTCATGAACATTAACATTAGCCAATGTGAGAGAGGCCTTCGGTTGCTTAGAAGTTACCCTGGGGTCCTTTGTGACCTTGCTGACTATTACACGCCTTGCTCTTGGAGTGATCTTTGATGGTCGACCACTCCTGGGGAGGGTAACAATGGTCTTGAATTTCCTCCATTTGTACACAATCTGTCTGACTGTGGATTGGTGGAGTCCAAACTCTTTAGAGATGGTTGTGTAACCTTTTCCAGCCTGATGAGCATCAACAACGCTTTTTCTGAGGTCCTCAGAAATCTGCTTTGTTCGTGCCATGATACACTTCCACAAACATGTATTGTGAAGATCAGACTTTGATAGATCCCTGTTCTTTAAATAAAACAGGGTGCCCACTCACACCTGATTGTCATCCCATTGATTGAAAACACCTGACTCTAATTTCACCTTCAAATTAACTGCTAATCCTAGAGGTTCACATACTTTTGCCACTCACAGATATGTAATATTGGATCATTTTCCTCAATAAATAAATGACCAAGTATAATATTTTTGTCTCATTTGTTTAACTGGGTTCTCTTTATCTACTTTTAGGACTTGTGTGAAAATCTGATGATGTTTTAGGTCATATTTATGCAGAAATATAGAAAATTCTAAAGGGTTCACAAACTTTCAAGCACCACTGTATATTAATATCTTATATTGCAAAATGTAATATATTTGAGGGATCTGTATGTGTATGCAGAAGAAGGCAAACCCACACTTTCTTCGCGCTCCACCGCAAATATTTAATTGCCAAGTACTTTGTGACAAATAAATCATCAATTTGCACATGCAATTAATTGACTAGCTAGCTAGCTAGCTATGCACAGCATGCTAACTAACAACCCATTTGTATATAATGATAACTTATAGCTATCCTTACCTTACTAGCTGTTCCTTCCATGCTTGCTAATAATTTATTTGAAGAGTTTGAAGAGCATTCATCACATACAGTTAAAAGCATTAGGTATTTAAATTGAACAGTATTGTATGTTTACACAAAAATGTTTAAAAGGTCAAAGAAAACCTGGTCGCTTCAGTTTGCTGAATTTGAACACAGCTCATGTTTTGATTCAGAGTCAGCAGGCCCAGCTCTACAGGGGGGCCAGGGTGGGCTTGGCCCACCCAGTCACAAGGCTGGCTCACCCACCCGAGGGGAAGAGTGAGAGAGAAAAAAAAAAAGGTAATATATTTTTGAATTATTTTTATTTTATTTGTTTTGTCAAAGATTTATTTTGTTTCAAAACAAAAATATTAATATTCTCGGACTCTACATACATACATAGGCCTGTCAATCACCGTTCACGCGAACTGAGACGAATACCCAATCAGTGTTCACCTTGATATTTGTATGTGATGTTGGATTCTCACTGAGCACAGTTCGGCGGTCACCCAGTTCACTGTGTGTACAAAAAAGTTTGCACTGTGTGTAAAGACTTACATCAAGTGAATATAATAACGGTAACCGGTTTTCATTTCCTTTATTGTCCTCATACCAGTTTTGGTTCTTTTATCTTTACCTTGTAGGTGGTAATTCATTTAAATTACCGTTTAGATCAGAGGTTTTGGTAGCTTGCTAGCTACATTAATAGCACTGATGAGCAGCAAGTTAGCTCGCTAGTTTGTTTAGCTTAGAAATGTATAGATTTCTGGAAAGTACAGATATTTTTTGTTAAACTGTAGGTAGCGTAGCGCCCTCTAATGGCGGGATCGGACACAGACACAGAGGCATGATAGTGAGGAGAAAATGTGCCTTTTTATTTTTTAAAGCAGATCATGGGACCATGCTGGTGAAGGGAGTAAAGGTCTGGGTGAAGGAGTCTTGCTGGAAGGGGCAGGGGTGTAGGACTGGCTCTCTACGGAGGCATTGAGGAGTGGTGCTGCGGCATCCCAGTCAGGGGAAGGTGTTGTCTGAGCTGGTATCTGCTGGCACATGAGTTAGCAAGTCAGAACAAGCATTTAGATGAGCATACTCACTCTGTAGAGAGTGAATGAGTGTGCTGTATTCGTCCCTGCCAGACTTTCCAAGATGTCAAGAAATCTTACCAGCCAATTTCCTTGAAGGAAAAAAAAACATGTGCCAGTGTACCAGAGAGACATGAAGCAGTTAAAGAGTGTTAATAATTTCATAATAATGAATTAAAGTTAGTTAGTTAGTTAGTTAGTTAGTTAGTTAGTTAGTTAGTTAGTTAGTAAATAATCTCATCTCATCTCATTATCTCTAGCCGCTTTATCCTGTTCTACAGGGTCGCAGGCAAGCTGGAGCCTATCCCAGCTGACTATGGGCGAAAGGCGGGGTACACCCTGGACAAGTCGCCAGGTCATCACAGGGCTGACACATAGACACAGACAACCATTCACACTCACATTCACACCTACGGTCAATTTAGAGTCACCAGTTAACCTAACCTGCATGTCTTTGGACTGTGGGGGAAACCGGACCACCCGGAGGAAACCCACACGGACACAGGGAGAACATGCAAACTCCACACAGAAAGGCCTTCGCCGGCCACGGGGCTCGAACCCAGACCTTCTTGCTGTGAGGCGACAGCGCTAACCACTACACCACCGTGCCGCCTTGAAAATAAATAATTTCAAAGAAAAAATTTTTTTTGTTTATTAACTGGGCCCAGGCCTCTTCTCATTTTGCAAAAGTGGCGCCTGGGTAAAGCAAATTGAGTATCCCTGATTGAAAGCTGTACTGCCTTTCAGATTTTTCAAGTGTAGGTCATAAAAAGAATTTTCCCGACACCCAATTATTTCTGTTTAGTGGACCGAAAGCTACTGAATTTGAATCACAGGCTTCCAATTTTATTATTATTTTTTAATAGAACAATTAATGAAATTTAAGGCCACGTGGCCCTAAATTCTCCGCTATTTTTTCCTGCTTCACCATGACCCAATTCAAGATACTACGTCATGCACCATCACGTGGTGGGCTTTCCCCGTTCACGCAAGGCATTGTGGGATACAAATTTGAAACAGGAAAGAAAAATGGAGGCCGTGTGAGAGTGTGCAAATGAAATGTGAAAGACCGACTACAGTAACGGAAAGCGAAAAGAAAAGACGTTATGTTATATACGAAGGAACAGAAACGCAGGACCAAACTAATAAAGATCGGCGGTCAGCGAGCACCTCGGTGTGGTCAGCTGTTCGTTTAGCGACAGAATGATGGAACTGTCAGTGCACGCTCAAAGGTCAACCTGTAGATGGCAGTAATGCAACACTGTGGATGCCAGCTACTGTAAAACCCAAAATAAGAAGGAAAAGAAGAAGGTAAATCTGCGCATGTGCACACGGACTTCCTCTGTCTGCTTGACTGCACGAAGCGAGCGATTTCATGCACATTATTTGCTTCAATCGCCTCAAATTAAATAACTTTGCAGCCACAGAATGGCCTGATATTTTGTGCGATATCGCAAAAATAAACATCTATCACAATGAGCAAATTTCAGAGGGAACTAAATTTCACCGATTTTATGAAATCGAAAGGCCGTCTAGCTTTAAGGATTTGACTGGTGGGTGAACTTTAATAAAACTGAACTTAATAACACGGCTATTGTGACTTTAAATCACCTTTCTCTACATTATGTTTCTTTTTACCTGCTGTGATTGCTCTAAGCACATATTGCATGCACCACCAAGGGCCAAAGACACAGTCCAATTAAATGAGAATGAGGTGCAAAACCCTTGTTCTGCTTTCCGTTGAGACAATGAATGGTAACTCGCACTAACCTGGAATGCAGTTACAACCACAGGAATTTTGCTGAATAATTCTCATTCTCATCTCTAGCCGCTTTATCCTGTTCTACAGGGTCGCAGGCAAGCTGGAGCCTATCCCAGCTGACTACGGGCGAAAGGCGGGGTACACCCTGGACAAGTTGCCAGGTCATCACAGGGCTGACACATAGGCCAAGTTTACATTAGACCATATCTGTCTCGTTTTCTTCGCGGATGCACTGTCCGTTTACATTAAAACGCCTGGAAACGCCGGGAAACGGGAATCCGCCAGGGTCCACGTATTCAATCCAGATCGTGTCTGGTCTGGTGCTGTGTAAACATTGAGAATACGCGGATACACGGATACGCTGTGCTGAGCTCTAGCTGGCGTCATCATTGGACAACGTCACTGTGACATCCACCTTCCTGATTCGCTGGCGTTGGTCATGTGACGCGACTGCTGAAAAACGGCGCGGACTTCCGCCTTGTATCACCTTTCATTAAAGAGTATAAAAGTATGAAAATACTGCAAATACTGATGCAAATACTGCCCATTGTGTAGTTATGATTGTCTTTAGGCTTGCCATCTTTCCACTTGCAAGTGGTAAGTGACTTGCGCACAGCGGCTCAGTCCCGAATCACTGCTCGTGCGCTTACCTCGCGCGCTCTGTGAGCTGCGCAGGGCTGGAGTGCGCACCCTCCAGAGGGCACTCGCTGTTCAAGGCGGAGTGATTTGGAGCGCAGCCACTGAGGAGGAAGCGATGAGCCGCACTGACACATTTCAACTTACGTGCCGAATTAGTCATGTGATTAGCGTATCCGTGTATTGGCGTTGCTGTGTGCACGCTAATCGTTTTTAAAAATTTTAATCTGATGATCCGCTGATACGGTCTAATGTAAACCCCACCATAGACACAGACAACCATTCACATTCACACCTACGGTCAATTTAGAGTCACCAGTTAACCTAATCTGCATGTCTTTGGACTGTGGGGGAAACCGGAGCACCCGGAGGAAACCCACGCGGACACGGGGAGAACATGCAAACTCCACACAGAAAGGCCCTCGCCAGCTGATGGGTTCAAACCCAGAACCTTCTTGCTGTGAGGCGACAGCGCTAACCACTACACCACCGTGCCGCCCGCTGAATACTTCATAAATCATAATTCATGAAAACATACCAGTTTTCTTTTTTTAAAGAATCAGGACAAACAGGAATGTAAAATGATGATTTCTTGGTGATGAACCAAGATGTTCTTTTCCAAGAAGCCTTAAGCCGCAGGGGCAAGACTGGGCTGCGTGAGCAACAAGGGATGACGTGAATCAAAACAATAGACAAGGATTCCAGGAATCAGCTTTCGAAACAGAGCATGGAGGAAGAAGTAAATGGCACTCCCTCCCTCTACACCCTGGCAATTGCGAAACCACTGGACCGGAATAGAGTGTGTTTATGTCTCTATGGCAAAGCTCTGAATTGGTTTCATCAGATATCTTATCAAAATTCAGACACATGGAGAAGAAGCAACAGCTCTGCTTTTTTTCTTTTAATCAAAGTATTGGCTTTGACTCCTTTGCAGATCAATCCTGAGCTCAGGTTACAGTTTGTATAGAGTTTCCCATGTTCTCCTCATGTCTGTCTGGGTTTCCTTTGGGTTCCTCATAAGATCCCACCTCCAGTAGATGGACTGGCTACTTTATAAGTGTAAATGAGTGTGTGCATACAGTCCCATCCAGGCAGGGAAGGCTTATGCGACAATGGGCCCCTGGGCAGGGATACACACAAAGGCCTACTACGAATCATTCTAGTCCTCAGCTCATTTTTAATTCGGGACAGAAGCGAGAACATCTGCTCCGTTTTGATGTTACCGACAGGCAGAGTAAAAGAAAAAAAAACACAATAATGGTTCCTTTATTGTGCCAGCTTCAGAGCTCAAGTGCTGGTTATTTCTTCAGTTTTTCAGCAAGACATTTGACCCTTTGTCTCTGAATTCTTAATAAGAGCGACTTTATGTTGAGGCTCTGATTTTGACTCACTGGGCCCCGGGCCTGTTCCTGCTAGACCTGTTCATGAACCCGTCCTTCCATCCAAGCTGTATTCCCAGCCATGCTCCCTGTGTTCCCAGGACACTGCAACACTGACCATCTTATTGAAGATGACGAAAATGAAAGATCTGTAGTGCCATCTGGTGATCCTGATATGAGTTTCCATTGCATTCAGTGTGTTAAAGAGATTAGCACATTTTTAAACCTCAACCTACAAAAAAGCTCAACAAAATCATATTATAGCCTATTTAGGTTGGAAATTTTCATTCATTCATTCACTTTCCATGCCACTTATCCATTGCAGGTCATGGGTGAGCTGGAGCCAATCCCAGCTGACATCAGGTGAGAGGCAGGATGACCAGACTCTGGGTCACCAGTCTATCACAGGGCTAACACGGAGAAACAGATAGACATTCACATTCACACCTATGGGCAGTTTAGAGTAGCCACTTGACCTAATCCGACTACGAGTTGGCCTAGTGGTTAGCGTGTCCGCCTCTCGATCAGGAGATCGCAAGTTCTACTCGCGGTCGGGCCATACCAAAGACCATCATAAAAATGGTACCTCCTATACAGATGTGAGTGAGAAAGCCAAACTCTCGTGGTCACCAGAGGACTAGCCCCCCACTGTAACCTTAGCTGTATAGGCAAGAGGCCGAAGGCTATGGAAACAGAGATCGGTGCCGCACCCATACGCCTCAAAGAGCTGGTTAGTACTGGGACAGGAGACGGCCTGGGAAGACCAGATTCTGGCACCTTTGACTTGACCTACTCCACATGTCATTGGACTGTAGGAGGAAACCAGAGCACCCAGAGGAAACCCACACAGGCACAAGGAGAACGTGCCACACAGAAAGGCTCTAGTCAACTTGTAGGTTCAAACCCAGAACCTGCTTGCTGTCAGGTGACTATGCTAACCGCTGCACCACTGTGGACTGCCTCAGAATTTCTTTTGGTTAAAAAAAAAAATCTAAACGAACATAAAACAATCGCATCTCATCAATTATTGAGCAGATAGTTGAATATTTGATAACAATATTTTAACAATTCAAGTTAATTTAAACAGATACATAGGTAAATATAGATATTCAGTACCAGTCAAAAGGGTGGCATAGTGGTGCAGTGGTTAGCACTGTCACTTCACAGTGAAAAGGTTCCAGGTTCTCCCTGTGTCTGCATGGGTTTCCTTCAGGTGCTCTGGTTTCCCCTACCACGCAAAGACATGTGGTTAGGTTAACTGGCTACTCTAAATTGCGTATAGATGTGAATGGTGTGGGAGCTGCTCTACATCCTTGATGTCCACCCTGGGTGGCTCTCCTGAGCGAGCTAACAAATCTACAGTCAACGGTCAACTACAGCTGACATATAAGAAGAGATCAGTTAAAAGTTTGGACACCCCTTCTAGTTCAATGGTTTTTCTTTCTTTTTATTAATTAAAAGACACTCTTCATGTCTTAGTAGTGATGGACCGTCATTTTTCTTTACTTAGTTGAACAGTTCATGACATAATATGGATTACTCCAGTTATGGATGGAATAGAGCTATTTATTGTATTTTTGGTGGCACGGTGGTGTAGTGGTTAGCACTGTCACTTCACAGCAAGAAGGTTCTGGGTTCGAGCCCAGTAGCCAACGGGGGCCTTTCTGTGTGGAGTTTGCATGTTCTCCCCGTGTTTGTGTGGGTTTCCTCCAGGTGCTCCAGTTTCCCCCACAGTCCAAAGACATGCAGGTTAGGTTAACTGGCTACTCAAAATTGCCCATAGGTGTGAGTGTGCAGAAAGGAACTGGCCACCCTACTGCTGCAATTCTGGCCAAGTCAACCAAACATAGTTCGCCTCAAGCCTGGATCAGGTTTGGCAGTGATGACGACTGTATTTTATGATTTACTATTTCCTGTTTGATCTTGAACTCATTAATAAGGCAAGAAACTCGTCCACTCATGAGACACACCTGTTTACTGAAAAGCATTCCAGGTGACAACCTCATGAAGGTGGTTAAGATAATGTCAGTAGTATGCAAAGCATCATCAAGGTCAACACTGGATACTTTGAAGAATCTAAAATATCAAACATATTTAAGTAAAGTAAGTCAGTAAGTAAGTAAAGTTTATTTATATAGCACCTTTGACAGATTAAAAAAAATCACAAAGTGCTATACAATAAATATAAATAAGTACAATACAATAGATAGTAGGGCGGCACGGTGGTGTAGTGGTTAGCGCTGTCGCCTCACAGCAAGAAGGTCCTGGGTTCGAGCCCCGTGGCCGGCGAGGGCCTTTCTGTGTGGAGTTTGCATGTTCTCCCCGTGTCCGCGTGGGTTTCCTCCGGGTGCTCCGGTTTCCCCCACAGTCCAAAGACATGCAGGTTAGGTTAACTGGTGACTCTAAATTGACCGTAGGTGTGAATGTGAGTGTGAATGGTTGTCTGTGTCTATGTGTCAGCCCTGTGATGACCTGGCGACTTGTCCAGGGTGTACCCCGCCTTTCGCCCGTAGTCAGCTGGGATAGGCTCCAGCTTGCCTGCGACCCTGTAGAACAGGATAAAGCGGCTAGAGATAATGAGATGAGATGAGACAATAGATAGTAAAAGACACCGAAAACCAATGAAGAAACATAGATGCAAAAAGTCATGCACGGCAGCCATGACAACCCTTGTTTAACTAAAAGCCTGTTTGAACTATTAATCATTTTATTTCACAAAATGTGGCCTGAAAAGACTTATTTATACAATTAAAAATACCAAATGAACCATTCCTGTTCCTCTTGTAGTTAATAACTAAGTAATAATTAAAAATGGGAATTAAAGTCAAACTTTATTATACACTCAAATGAGTCTTACAAAAAATACTAAGACAATAAATATAAATGTACATAATCAGTTTGTTATAAAACAGTCTAATATTAAAAATCATCCTTCATAACCAGTTTGCATCCTTCATACCATCCTAGTTTGTCATTTGGCCAACTGCAAAGCTCGTCTGAGCAGCAGCATTTCAATCGCTGTTTAAAAGAAACTACAGAATTTAAACAGCGTAAAGAGAGAGGCAATGCATTCCACAGTCTGGGTGCTACTGCTTTTTCACATTTTCTTTTTTTTGTTTACCACATAATTCCAGATATGTTCCATATGTTATTTCATAGGGCGGCACGGTGGTGTAGTGGTTAGCGCTGTCGCCTCACAGCAAGAAGGTCCGGGTTCGAGCCCCGGGGCCGGCGAGGGCCTTTCT